>NW_020654466.1:3924596-3983619 GCF_003589595.1 Hyposmocoma kahamanoa
ATATGAAATACCACCACGGGTAATATTATTGGTATGGCTATCATTTTTGCACTGCAAAACACAATAAGGCATTTTTCGAGGATTTTAGAGAATTTGCACGAAAGAATAACACAACCATACCATACAAAGCGAAAATGATGGACTGAGTTCAAGCAGGTCTTTTGAGATCTATAGTTGGCACGCGTCAGACGCTAACTAACCACTTCTACTGTATTTATTGTTCTGTGAGCCTGGTAATGAAACAGTTATACGAGTATGTAATTCGTCTTTTGGGCCTACGTGTTTACCACCTGCCCAAGCCGTTAGCACGACTATGAAGTCACCCTAATAAAACTTCCTTTTTGTTTCACGCGTTTTTCTACAAAAAGAACACAAAACATTATCCTTATTTCCTTGTTATTGCCACCTTCCACCCCAATTTCAATATTGGCAACATATTTAGAAACCATACCTTCGAAACGCGTCATTTGTATGCATGAGTCGAAAGCAATGCGCAACCGAAATTAAAATTGCTTGGTTGTAATGACATCTATTACACGAATCCGACATTGAGTAAATGAAAATTGCTGTTCTTTGGTTTGCATTCCGGAAGGTGTTGTTGAAGCATCTATTCGGTAAGTGCAGATGGTTTTTTAAACTTTTTATAATATTAAGTGACGGGACGAACTTGGCTTCGAACTGTCTGGACGCCAACCAGCGTCTCTTACCATACCGGGGTACCGTTCTTAACCAACTGAGCTACAGACCGAATTAGCAAACCTTACGAAGTCCTTTATATGCTAATTACACATATTGTGTGCAAATACAAAACTAGTTCTTGTCTGGATTCGTTTTTTTTGACAATCTCAAGTGACGGGACGAATAAGTCGTGCGTCTGAAGGTCAGCTACACGCCTGTCCATCACAGTTGAAGTGCCACTCAGAGCTTTTAATTGTAAGATGTGAGGGGCACTGCCAGTGCGCCCGTCACCCTGAGACATACATGACAAGTCCCACGTGCCTGCAATTACACCAGCACCCTTACCCTTCAAAACCGGAACACAGTAATGCTGACATTGCTGCTTGGCGGCAGAAATAGGTGAGGTGGCAGTACTACACTGGATGAACTCTTTCACAAGGACCTCTACTGCTGCTAACTCCGTAACAATTTCAAAACATATAAAATTCTTGTATAATATTAAATAAATAATATATTTTAGCTAATGTTTTTATTAGAGAAGCCTAGAAAATCTTTAAACTTATATGCTCGTGCTGTCCTGTCTTCCTAGAGCAGTACTACTGTATTGAAATTGTTACTGGCGCAGGATGAATCGATCGGTTGTAGTTCCTTTTAACGGCATTTCGTAAAATGTATGAGAGTTCAAGTAACGCGGGTCTTTGGTATAACGACTGTTGTGAATGTAAAAAACATGCACCGTTTTTAAAATATAATATTTTAAAATTTGTTTGTAATTTATATATCAGCATAATAATGACGTTAATCGTTAACACATTATGCGTCCCATTGCTGGGCGTGGATCTCCTAACTTTTCTCTTGTATATTGTCTCGGGTATGGTGGTTTGTGGTGCCATCGTTGTTTCCGATTTCCATAACACAACAATTAAATTAGAGTTAAATAAAAATAAAATAAAAAGACTTCATTCTTTAACACTACAACGATACATAAAAACTTAAAATAGTGGCTTAAAATCTAAATTTATGGTGAAGAAAATGTAATAGCAGCAATTTGATGGTTTTCAGGCTTCACCTTGTGAATAATGTAGAACTACAAGTGAAGTATATTTGTCGCTGTAGACACCGCAGTATGCAGTTTCTAATTAAGCATATAGTTAAGAAACCACCTCACTCACTGCAATTATACACTATTATATATATATATATATATATATTTCAGAAATTCCAGTTAAAATTTTTATACAAAACTACAAATGATGCACGCACCGACCATGCAGCAAAAAGTGTTATAAGCATTTTATTACATATATAGAATAGCACAGGCAGACAATTAAAAGAATGAAGTTGCTTACTTTAGGGTCATAGTAACGCATTTAATATTGTCTAATAGGTATTTATTTATTATTAATTATTACTTATATAAACTTATATTTGGTATCTACTGCAACTTAAAACAAAACATTAAATCTATAAATTGGATGTATTTAACCAAAGACGTACATTATTTATTCATTGAAATATTCTATTAACTGCCTCCGATTTCATAATTGGAATAACCGAACGGTTACCATGCTGGTTTGCCACGCAGAGGTCTCGGGCTCGATTCCCGGGCCGGGAGAAATATTTGTACGGCCTATATTGATTGCTCTCGTGATTTTGGATGTACTTTGTGGTTGTCTGTGTATGTCCATGGCACCCGCGATACTGGGTTTCCCTAGTGCGAGGCTACGAGTGTGTGTGCGTTATTATTATTATTATTATTAATTATTAAGGAAGCTGATACTTCATTATTTAGAAATTAGAAGAAATCAGGTTCTCGAATAGAGACCACGAACCGGAAGGCGTCCAGTGGGACGGCGCCCTACTGGATGGACGGATGACCTGGTAAGTGCGGCGGGTAACCGACGGATGCGCGTCGCGTCCGGCCGACTAGTCTGGCAATCTTTGGGAGAGGCTTTGTGTTCAGCAGAGGACGTCTTCCGGCTGATATGATGATGATGAAGAATTATAATATAAACATCAACACTCGTGCGCGCACACACGGCAATTACAGGCACTTGGGACTTGTCAACTATGTCTCAGGGTGATAGGCACAGTGGCAGCGCCTCTCAGATTCTTGCGATTGCGATACTTAATTAAAATAAAACAAATTTTCGCCACCGGTCGAATACTTCGGCGGCGGGCGGCGGCGCGCCTTGCATGACTAGTACGCGTTTATATTCTTTTTACTTATATTTACCCGGCAGAAAATTACAAAATGAATTCTCCGTCTCCATCTGCCTGAATAAATGAAGCTTTGCCGAGTATAGCCTAAGTAAATTCATAATTTAATCATTACATTTGTTGGGGCAGTTTGTCGAGTAATGAAAGTGAAATAAAAAAGAAGTTTATTTCTTTAACTGGATAACGAGTGTCGGTCTGTCGGCGTTTTACGATTGTACTTCGACTTTAATAGTACAGTTTTAGTGTCGTTTTGTGCTTTGAAACGAGTATTTGTGTTTTGTTATTACACATACTGCCACTCACAAATGTGTGGCCTATGATATACGGTGTAATAATAATATAGTATAATAAGACAAGTGGGGTAACTTCATACAAAACGCACTTCATATAGCGTGGCTTGTATGTGTGTAAGGACGTACACATTCGCATCACAGACCAGTAAATACAGTAGAAGTGTTTGGTTTGTGTGACACTTGCGCCAACAGCACGCGAAGTGCTAGTACGAGGAGAAGCGTGAAAATTGTTTTTCTGGATCAAATGGTTTCGGTTATTATTAAATAACTGTCTTACAAAAAATTTACGATATACCTAAGGATATTGTCTAAAGAATGTGCTAATTCGTTACCCAATAGGACCTGTGTAAACATCTCGAATTCGTCATCGTTCAGTTATACTATATACCCGCTAGATGGTAGCACTTAAAAACTGATGAAATCTTCAATATAAAATCAAAACGTCATAACTCGCAATAATGGTAGGCATTGAACTTTCAACCTTATGCCAACAGGGTAAAGTTTAAATTATATTAACAACTCAGAATATGTGTATGTGTGTGTGTGTGTGTGTGTGTGTGTGTGTGTGTGTGTGTATGCGTGCGTGTGTGTGTGCGCGTCTACGTGTGTCTGTGTGTGCGTACGTGTGCGTGCGCTTGCGCGTGCGCGCGCGCTTGTGTGTGTGTGTGCGTGCGCGCGCGTGTGTTTGCGTGCGCTTTTGTGTGTGCGTGTGCGTGTGCGTGCGTGCGTGCGTGCGAGCGTGCGTGTGGGCGTGCGTGCGAGCGTGCGTGTGGGCTAGCGTGCGTGCGTGCGTGCGTGTTTTCTCGGTCTCGGGCGTGCGTGCGTGCGTGCGTGCGTGCGTGTACATGCGTATCGTAGCAACAAATTGAGTCGTGTTGAATCTAATGACATTTGAATAAAAAAATTCATGGTATTTACTTACATAATAATTTTATTAATAAATTATAAGTATTAATACATAAACTTGGGTAAGCATGTCACATTTTTATTATTTAGTCATTACACAACACACTATTTGTTAATTGTGTGTATTTGATTGCGTACATAAAAATGTCAGTGTCTCGTGTGTGATGTTTGTTTGGTGCGCCTGTGACGCACTCCATGGGCTCCACATAATACCAGTGCCGTGGCTGTTCTCAGTCACGGCATAATTATGCTGAGTGGTGCCCATTCAGTATCTTTATTTTAGTTTTAATTTATTTTTGTTTGGAAATGAAACTATTTCTTTATATATTTTATTAACACAATAATTAAAACAAACAATTAAGTAGGTAATTTCACAAAACACTTTTTAGCCTAGCCCGCAGGGGTTCCCGCTAGGGAAACGTGTGGACGTGTGTGTTGGCGATAATTGACAAGTTTCTTCGCTATCGGAGAAATCTATGTTAGTGCTCTCTTGTAAACTTAGCGCGATATTTCGTCTCTGTGAGTTGCTTCCACGGGTCAAATTTATGTATAAGTTTTCGTCGTCAGAAGCACGTACTGGGGTATTGGTATTATCCCGTTTAGGTTGGGCACTCTTGCATTCAACACATAACTATGACAGTTTGTGTTCCCTTGTCATTGTATTGTAGAAACGTTTTTCCGGTACGTTTGCACACAGAAGGTCATACACATTTTTACAGAGACTATAAGTTAAATAGCGTCTGTCATCGATTAGCGTAGACCATCCAGCACATATCATTTTACTCGAAGACATTTTTGTGGTTTGTTGTGCAAAGTATAAAAAGTCGAACTGAGAACCTCCTCCTTTTTTTTTAAAGTCGGTTAAAAAAGTGACTAAAAATGAGTATAATCCGATCTGACGGTAAGTTGCAATTCCCTCCCACAGCCGCGGCGGCGGAGGCGGCGCGTGCGTATATATGTATGTATGTGTGTGTGAGCAGCTGACTCTCAGCTGTTTTGTAGTGTGAAAACAAACAAGTTTTGAAATCGTTCACTGATTATCAACGGACAATCGACGTTTTGTTTAACAATTTTTTTGATTATTTGGCACTGCACTTATTCATTTTTTAAAACAAATTATACCACTCGAAGCACAATGACGTTAGCATTATTTTGATATCAATTCGAGACACGAAAATTCACTTTTAACTAGGTTACGGATTTTATCAAAGGAGCAACATATAAACGATGTTCACTCTTCGGCCGCTCCCCTCCAACCTAGACACACATAGACAACCACAAATTACACCCAAACTCACGAGATAAATAAATGTAGGACATACAAATATTTCTCCCGGCCCAGGAATCGAACCTGGGACCTCTGCGTGGCAGTCTGCCATGGTAACCGTTCGGCCACGGAGGCAGTTAATAATAATATCGTAGCAGTAACAACATCGTGTCATTCAATAAACTTAAAAAGCGACATCTCTAGTTAGCCTCTGGTAGCTGTAAAGGTACCAGACTGAGTGAAGAAATATATTTCTCACAGATGGCGCTATGGCAAAAAATCGTTAAAAAACAAAACAAAAATCTGCTACAAGCACATAGAAAAATTTGTAAGGTCTGTTAGTTCGTTTCGTGTTTTAATTGGCAGAGCAACTAGCACGGATTGTTTGAAGATGCTGGTTCGAATCCAGCCAGATCGAAGGAATTTTCCTTTAGTGTTTTGATCATTATAACAAGTGATTTAGTTACTTACTCTGGAATCAGAGCAACGTATGTCGTCTACATGTTCACGGTTCATCTTCACGCCCCCTATATTATGGATATTCCAAAGATTCGCACGATGCGTTGGGCTAGTTAAACATTTATATGGCTAAAGGCCCACATTAATAACAGTAGAATAAGGGTACTGGTGAAATTACAGGCACATGGGACTTGTCAATTTATGTCTCAGGATAATGGGCGCAGGGGCAGTGCACCTCAGATCTTTGCGATGGAAAACTCTGAGTGGCACTGCAACTGTTGTGGACAGGCGTGTCGTTTACCATCAGACACACGACTTCTTTGTCCCATCACTTAGTGCCATAAAAAAAGGCAATAGTAAATAGGCATTATTTAGGTGTCCATTGCTCCATTGCGTCGTTGGCCTCATCATTTTCTGTTAGGTGAATTATTTTATTATAAATTAGTAATATCAACAATATCCATATTAGGTTTGTATGGGTTCCGAAATAGAAGACTTCAAATAACCTCATTAACACGTTGTCTACGGACAATGCGGCCCATTAGGCCCATTGTCTAACAAAACGGAGTGCAAAAGAGCCGTGTTACATCAACCTGTCGTATTTCAAATCAAAATTCCTTGGTTTGACGTACAATATACAATGAAAAAGGGAAACGCAAATTAAATAAAACAAAATAATGTAATAATGATGATATAGTGTAACGATGTAGTTAAACCCGCTATAAATTTATTTTAATTTAGAAATTAGAAAAAATCAATTATAATGTTAAAAAGGATTGGCAAGTTGAAGTGGTATTGGGCAGGGCACATAACTCGTAGAAATAACGGCCGTTGGGGCGAAAAGGTTCTCGATTGGAGGCCACAAACCGGAAGGCGTTCAGTGAGACGGCCGGACTAGATGGACGGATGACCTGGTAAGGGCTGCGGGTAACCCATGGATGCATGTCGCGTCCGACCGGCAGTCTGGCAATCTTTGGGGGAGGCCTATGTTCAGCAGTGGACGTCTTCCGGCTGATATGATGATGATGATGAATTATAATGTAAACATCGCGTGCGCACACGGCAATTACAGGCACATGAAACTTGCCAACTATGTCTCAGTGTGACGGGCACAGTGGCAGTGCCCTTCAAATTCTTGCGATTTAAAACTCTGAGTGCAACTGTTATGGACAGGCGTGCAGCTTACCATCAGGCGCACAACTTGTTCGTCTCGTCACTTAATATTATAGAAAACGAGAAAACAAAAAATACGGACACACATATGTCTATTACTTATTTTAAATTAGAATTTTTTTTCTTGGTGGATATGTTTTCTACGTTTAAACTCATTTAACGACTACATAATAAATACACTACATACTACAAGCTGATCTGTTATTGACCTTACTAATTAACATAATTTATTTTAGGAAATGAAAATATTCTTCCGGATTTAAATCGCGTATATTTGTTTTTTCAAACAAACCGACGTTTCGGGCCCTTTACAGGTCCCATGGTCACGGTTGAAAAAACAAATATACGCGATTTAAATCCGGGAAAAATAGTTTCATTTCCTATGTGTAACAATCGCGAAAACCTAAGAACTCGATATAATTTATTTTGTTACTATATAAGAAACGCCGTTGACTATCTAAAAGGAATAAAATAAAAAATAAAAATAAAATAGCGTCTTTCAGAATGACATCAATTGCCAGGTCAGGAGTACCAGAGCAGAGCTTCACCACCCTTGGTAAATGTGTGAAGTCCCAGATTGGGGCAGTGTGGCGAAGTATAGCCTAAACTCTTCTTCGAAGTGCCCCGGGGCTAGCAGTGGACGTGTACTGGGTTGATGATGATGATGATGATCCTTTACGTAATCTAATACCCCCTTTTATACAGACACTCTAACACGCACAATCGCGTGAAGGTTTTTAAGCTAACGTTCTCTCGCGCGCGATTGCTCATGTTCGTTTTTATTATAAAGAAGAGCGTTCATGTAAAGAACTATTCACATTAGACAGTGCCGGGCGCGAGCCGAGTCACGTAAGGAGCACGGATTGGAAATGCTGCGTACATTTTATATGAAGTGATTCACATTACAACGTGGCGCGTCCGTGGCATGGACGAGAGACGCCCGAGCTGCTTCCGAACTTGTTCGAGCGACCCACTCTGGCTCGTTGTAAGGTGGATACTCTCCAATACATCGTACGCGTCCCGTCCGAGTGTGCGACTTTAAAGTGAGTGACTACGTTCTTTTTTAAAAATGGATGATGAAAAATTAATTGAGTGCGTAATAAATTACCCAGTGCTTTATAATATGATATAGCACTACGTTCATATTCGAGCGTAAACCACGTCTCACTAACCGATTCAGTCTAATTTAAGATCGTGCGTTACGTACGAGGCTCGGATGCCCCGGACAGGGCTCGCGCCCGTCACGGTCTAATGTGAATATAAATATGCAGGACGTCTGAGGCTCGGATGCCCCGGACAGGGCTCGCGCCCGGCACGGTCTAATGTGAATATAAATATGCAGCACGTCTGAGGCTCGGATGACTCGGGCGTGGCTCGCGCCCGGCACGGTCTAATGTGAATCATCCTTAAAAGTCAACTTTGGAACGCGATTGGCGCGCTACTAATGAGCGCACGCGCGGTCTTTCTCATTTTTCGTCCAACATCTTTACATGCACACTGCTGTATCACGCGCCATAGAGCGTCTTTGTAAAACCTGCTATTGTAACAAAGTAATATTGTACGTAGAATTTACACTATACAGGGTATTAAGTCTATAAGTATAGTAATAATTTATTGAGAAGCCTGAGTAGCGAGTCTCGACACTATGTCGACAAAAGCTTTTCATCTGTCTTGGGGGATTCAGCGAAGGCCTCCAAATGGAAAGGGAATCGGATACCAATCTTTGGCATTGATGACGTGGAAAGCGGTGAATTTATGAGCAAACAATATATGTAATACTGTTCTTGTTCATTTGAATGCAATCCAAATTCATAATTTGTGACGACACAGGCTATATAAAAGTTGATACGTAAAATAACTTTTTTTATGAAAAAAGAAACCGACCTTAAAAAGTTTGTGGAATTATCTATTTGCCAAGTTTTATTGAAATCGGTTACCGGAAAGTGCGCGAAACCGGATTCAGGACTCATCAAAATCGGTTCACAAATGATAGTAATCGCGTGACATGCACACAAAAAAATAAATACAGTCGAATTATGAAGCTCCTCCTTTTTTGAAGTCTGTTAAAAATAAGTATAGTTTCATTGTGTCCTGCCAAACATTAATTAGACCTTCAAACACATTGACTTACAATTATATGGACGTCGGGTCCGCGGTAAAAAGTGTCCGAACTTATAGGGCGTTAAAGTCGTATACAGAGCGTCATTCACGCTTTAGTCTTCGTTTGTTCGACTGACAGCGAAGCAAGCAAAATTAGACAGTACTGCGATGACATTACAATTTATATTCAACGTTTTAGCTTTTTCATATTCCTTTACATGTCACTACGTTTAAATAGGTTGACTTGGGACATTTTTTTCGTGGTTTTTGTATTAGACCCGTCGTCCATTTATTTGTAAGTCAATGTTCAAACATAATGAAGGTATTATAAACTTTCTCACATGCACTTCAACAGACTTAACCCTAGGTGTAACTTCTTTTAAATAATCCATCTTTATGTCGTTGATATACCACCCATTCGCACTAAGCGCTTTGCTTCCTCCTTTCTGATGCGTACGGCAAAGGAATGGAATACTCTACCTGTGTTTCCCGAAAAGTACAATTTGGGACTATTAAATGTTAGAGTGAATAGGCATTTTTTAGGCAAACGCGTACCATCGTAGGTCACATCGTCGCTTCACATCAGGTGAGATTGTGGCCAAGCGAGTGCCTATTATTAAAAAAAAGCATAATAATAATGTTTCAGACATTCGTTATCCATCATGTTCTTTATTACAAAATTACATAAAATCTAGTTTTAGAATTTACCTAACTGATTTCAGGGAAAATGGCTACGAATTACCAAACGCCATATATTTGCCAGTGTGCTCCGATACCGTTCCATCTGAGACGCATGCAATTTCGCTTCGCGTTCTGATAATTGTAGATAATCTCTTTTTATTTCTTTTTCCTGTACTCTTTGCAAATCTTTTTTGTAATAATAATAATTCTTTATTGTATAAATAAATAGCATTGAAAATTACATGTTGCAAAGGACGTGTACAACGGTAAGCCATTTACTCATGCCTTTCTTTTTCTTTCTTTCATGGTTATAGTTTGTATAAGTTTATGGTTGTATGTATTTTATTTAGTATGAAAAACGATTTTAATTAAATTTGTCCAGCTTCTGCTGCCCCGATTTTTTTCTTCCCATACAATAAAATAATTCCTTCATGAAACTGAGTCGATTAGCACTAAAAAAAAATGTTAATCAATTTTGTTCATTTTTATTGACAACTCAAGTTTGATCAAAAAATTTACTATGCCGTAATTGTTTTCACAAAAAAGGACTTAATGGTTCCTAAAGACAGTTTCCTTGTATCTTCTATGGTTATTTCCCCATACTGTTCTGTTTAAACAAACAAAAAACACCGTATAGTTAATCAAATTTAGAGGTAGAATTTTATCGAGATTACGTACCCTGAGGCACGTGCCCAAGCTGCCAACCTGTCACGTTTTGATTGCCGAACTTTTTTACGGGTGTAGTTAGTTCAGTAGAACTGAACAAATTAATAAGGCGTTTATTTTATTGAATTTCATGATGTTTTTAGTATGATATTCATAACATTTTTGTGAAAGACTCCACTAGTTTATATTATTGATACAAAGATCGAAATACAAAGAAAAAAAAAGTAGCTTAGTTGGGAGAGTGGTACCCGGTTTGACAAAGTCACTGGTTAAGGTTCACCCGGATCGAAGGAATTTTTCTTTGCGTTTGTTTGATCTTTGCATCAATAATATCGTTAATAAGGTGTCTCATTTTAAATATCCAAAGGCTTAGGATTTTCAGTGCAAAGGCACAAAGCAACATTTACTGAGGTTGGCTTTTTGATTGATCGATCCTTTTGTGATTCTCGAGAGGATTGTTTGACTTCACTGAGTCTGAATTACGTTCAATCGAAGAATAGTATTAAAATAATACCTCTCCACTTGGCGAATGCAATTCCGGACGTTGGCGTCCGTGTAGGTGGGAGAAGAATGGCCGCGTCCATACACAACCATTCTACGTTCAGAAGTCGTTTGCTCATCTCGGAATACCTGCATAAAATTAAATATTAGAATTTTATCAGACGTACAAGCAGTTTAAAGTTAATAGGCTATTTCTACAATAGAATTACAACCACCTTTAAAGAAAAAATGTCAAGTATTTCTAGAGGGCACTAGGGCAAAACAGTCGTTAAAAACCAGAAACAAAGACTTGCAATAAGCATATACAAAAATTCGTAAGGTCTGCTAGTTCCTTCCGTGGCTTAGTTGCCGTAGCGTCTAGCACGGTTTGCTAGAAGACATTGTTTCGAATCCAGCCAGGTCGAAGGATTTTTTTTCTAAGTATCCGATCTTTGTATTAATAAATTAAGTACAATTATTAATGATGTTTGGATGTTCCGTGCTTACATGTCCCTTCGTCGCCTGGGAAATTTTCTAACCTTTCCGACTAAAATCAGTCTGGCATAGTCGCTCCTTCTGCCTATTCTAGACTATGCGGATGCTTGTTATCCAGACTTGTCTGAGGGTCTACTCAATAAGCTGGAGCGGTTGCAGAACTTATGCATTAGATTCATTTTTGAGTTGCGTAAATTTGACCATGTTTCAGATTTTCGATCCAAACTTGGATAGTTACCCATTCATCGTTGTAAGGACTTTCGCATTTTATCCCTTCCATACTCTGTTCTCTTTAATCCCACCTCTCCTCCCTACCTCAAAGATTGTTTCGTGTATCATAGCACTACACTCGCACCTTAGGGTCTTCTGTTACTCTTTCTTTAAGCTGTCCTATCCGCTCTTCTAATTTTTATTCTAACTCCTTCAAGGTTAGGAGCATCAAACTGTGGAATTCCCTACCTGAATCGATCAGACGCGCTAAGTCTGTTGATTCTTTCAAAATTTTACTCAAAGCTCATTATCTTGTATGTAATTATATGTGTGTGTGTGTGTATATATATATATATATATATATATATATATATATACACACAGGTACCTACAGGTAATTATATATAAAATAGCAATAAGACCGCCTGTTGTGCCTGTAAGTTTTACTTTTTTTTTGTATTGTTATTATGTATTTGTCCGTGTGTCACAGAAAATAATTTATTGTAAATTAAGTAAACTGATTGTCTTCATTCTTTCTCTCTATTGATATGGAATCACAAAAATTGGATCTTATAAAATCCCTGTAAATTATTGGAAAGAAATTCAACATCCGAATACAATACGACGGAGCGGCGTTCCCGTTTCAAGCATTGATGGAATTTGAATTCGGCTGAATCTTCGGATGTCAATTTTTTACGAACATTTTGAATTATTTGAGATAACAAGATGACGTCGGCGATCAAATTTATTCCCGTAAATGGCTTTCAATTCGGCTTAACGATTACTTTCCAAATCTTTTTATTTCATTTATTGTTAAGCATATCTCACTTGTTATCGTCATGGTATTGTTTTAAGTCTGTTCAATTAGGAGGCAGATTCTTCTGTGATTATAAGAGATGCGAGAAATTCAAGTGCTTAAGAGTTACTTCGGAGTGGTGAAGTTTAGGAAGAAGGCTTAGGAGAGGTGAAGGAAGAAGGAAAATATCCTGGCTCAGAAATTTGGTTCAATAAGAGCATCCGACCATTATTCAGAGCAGCAGTGTCCAAAGTTCAGATTACCATCATGATCGCCGACCGTCACTAGAAGATGGCATATGACGAAAAATGTGGGGCTTATAAGCCAAACCACAAAGTTTACCATCGATTTAAAAACAAATTTTTTTGGTGGTTTACAATATAATGCTTGCCATCGCAGTGAAAACATTTGCGAATCAGCGTAAGCTACTGACCGGTTGTTGCCCAGGCTGCGCCAGACATACAGGAAAGAAATGGTACATAGTGCGGGGAAGCGCTTTCGTGCATCGTTGTAAGGATGAAAACAATTTTTTAGCGAATATCAGATCTTTAGTGATTATCATGAACCCTTTTGGGACAGGTCCCTTCTAAAGATAGGGTTTAGCTCCATAGTCTATCACATTGACCCTGCGGGATGGGAACTTCACGTTTCCCAAGATTTGTCTTCTTCGACGTGCTGGTAGTAAGATTTTCGCTTCACCGTTAGCAAGAGACATTACTGCTTAACATGTACAAATTTTACTTAGAACGAGTCGTCATAATGCATGCCATCGACCAGCGCCAGCGCAAGCCCGTCTAGACTGAGTGCAATCAATGCCCTGGCGCTCTCTAGTAGGCACGCAATCGAAATTGTAAGGGCACGTTTCGATTATGTCGTAACGTTTTATTTATCGTTCGACGACTGGGGAGAGGTTGTTCCCATGTCACGACTGTCTGTCGTATTTATGTCGTGGACGTTTATTTTATCGTTGAACGACTGTCGTGTCTAGCTGTTCCCACTAGATCTTGACGACAATATATGGGTTCACGGTAACCGCCTTGTCGTTTGCACGACAGAATCGTTTGAAGCTGCGATTATAAGTCGTCACATTTTTATCGTGACTTTTTACTTATCGTCAGACGACTGTCGCTCTAGCACTTCTTATTGTCAAAAAAGTTGTGAAATACAGGTAATCGTGTTGTTTTAAATGAGAATAACTTCATTTACCTAAATATACAAACCACGACTCTTTGAACTGCACGACTATCTGTCGTTACGACGTAATAGAAACGCACGCTTAGACTTTTTATGTGTCTTAAATAAACTGGATTACATTTTTTTTGTTCTTGCTCAATCCTTGTTAGCGTCTGAACCCAATTTTTAAAGTCCGGTACAATAAGGTTCATTAAACCTCAAATTAATTTTGTTTCTTTTGTAGAATATAAATGCTCGAATATTCAGAAGATCTGCGTGATAGAAATTGGTTGGTTGGTCGCCTTTATACATTGGTAATGTAAAGTCATTTACTTGAGACCTTGGATAAGAATCTATAATAAAAGTCGTGTCGCGTTCACACGTTTCGTTTGTATAATAAATTTTCTTTTATCTAGATAGACTGACGTTTGTTTTATTCACCTGATTGCAAAAGAGATGTAGGTACTCGAGGAGTTTACAAAATAAAAACAACAACAAAAACGTATTACATCTGACATCCTCTGAGGGTAAGTGGCTTGCGCCCAGTTTTCATGATGTCGCCATCTCTGAAGTTCCGGGTTAGATCTCCGGCCGGGTCAATGTAGAAAAACTAACATTTCTATATTATCGCGGGTCTGGATGTTTGTGATTTCCATAACACAAGTGATTTAGTTACATACATGGAGATCAGAGAAATATATGTAATATTGTCTAATTTATTTACATCTTAACTTATCAAAATTTTCATTTTTTTTCTCAAAAAGTATAAATTTTACTGAACAGCGTTCGGTTAGGTATTAATGTGGTGGTAGTTCTTGTCTGACAATGTAGTGTGTGGTGTTGTATGCAGCAAATACCAACCGCCTGCTGTGCATGAAATTATGGTAAGGTTAAGATTAAAATATAAACTACCCTATTAACCCTAACGGTGAGACCTCAACAGTCGTTCCAATGAATTTATCTAATAGTGTAGCCCTACAACCTAACGGTGTGTAGCCTAACCTAACCATAAATATATATACGGAGAAATATATATGCGAGATATGAACGGGAAGTCGGTCACCATGAGACCTAAGGTGACAAATCGGAAGGTTGGAAGAAGGTAAGGAAGTCGTGCAATATGTACTGGAATGGTATTCTCACTGCCGGTCAAGCAGACTCACAAGACCGATCTACTGATGGCTAAAGTTGTCTTGGCCACAGTGAGAGAAGTAGCGGGTAGTACTAAGCAGGATGATGAGTTTGGTGAATTAAAATCAGATGGTAGTGGATAACTGAGTATATTTACAAATCTTATTACTATTTATACCATTTTTATGACTAATACACAATGATAGGTTTTTCTTAGTGTGCTATGTGTGTTGGTTGCCGACGAAGCTCTTTTGTATTAAGTTAGTGAGTTATGTGACTATTTTGCGCTTGTTGTCTGATGATGAGGCCATTTCTTGTGACAGTTTAAATGTATGTTACGATCTTGCATTTTGTTGTTAAATACATGATGTTCAAAGTTGAACATTTACAGAACTCTATCTCCCGCCAAATTGGAAACAATTTGTTGGCGAGCACGCTCTCACACAATAAAGATCTACTTAACGATTAACTAAGTACCAAGCAGTGATAAGGTAGTTCTCATGTAGGTCAGACTTACTTATTAAACAAAACAACAATAACAATTACAATAATATATTAGAAATCCAATGTTCTATTGAAAGATAACATTAGTAGCTGTAGAATTTCCTGTGAAAGGGTTCGTCCTGAGAAGTAAGCCACCGAACCTATTTTTGCCACCAAAGTGTGATGCACACAATCACTGCATTTCGATGTTGATAGGTAAGAGTGTTGATGAAACGTTAATTCACATGGCATTTTGTGTCTCAGAGTAAAGGGCGCAGTGGCAGTGCCATTTAGTTCTTTGCGATTTATAGCTCTGGGTGGCACTTTATGGATCGCCATGTTTTTCGCCTGTAGCATTTCTATTTTCCCATTATTAAGGCACAAATTTGTGTTATGCAAATATGGAATACGCGCGCCTTCGCGCATCACGCTTGATTAAAATTGAGCGCTTTCACGCGTCGCCGTATTACTTGCGCGCAGTGAATGCTCAAATGTCTCTGAACTGGTTGAGCACTGTGATCTGGGCGTGCTTGCGAGTGTCGCCACGCGTTGTAGCTGAAAATGAGAGACTCGGCGCCAGTGTGAGTTAAGCCTAACTGTTATGGGTAGGTGTGAAGCTTACCACCAAGTACACGTCTTGTTCGTCCAATCAATTGATAAAATCATAATAAAAGAAAACAATTTAAATACAAACACGGGTGGTCTGTGGGTTAACTATACGCAGAAGGCACTCGGCGCCCTGCGCGTTCAATATATTAAACCGCGATACTGTAGCGCATCGATCGATGTTTGCTCAAGCCGGAGTAGATGACTTATTTGCTGCGATGCGAAAAAAGACGGCGTTACTACTCTCTTGACTGCGGTCCAGTCCTTTTGCGTTTGTATCTAAGCTCGGTGCGCCTATACTTCGTCATTACGTCCGGGTTCCGTTGAGGTGATGGGGTAGTCGGCGCCTCGAGCGTAATAATGTGTGTTTCTTTGTTTTGTCTCTGTATTTACTAATAATAGTCATAAGTTGAAATTATCTACATTTACTAATAAATGGGCCTTAGATGCCAAATAAATAATTTATTTATTACTAAATAAAAACGATAATTAATCTAAAATTGTCTGAGCAAGTTCCATTTTAATGCCTACATACTGGGTTATTTGTAAAACATTAAAAACTTCGCAGGGCTATGTCAATAACATCATAAACAACAGCTTTTGTTCCATATTTTTTAATAATCCATCAGATTTTGGTTACATTCAAATTTCATCATTATAAAGATAAAGAACTTTTGAACCTACTATAAAAAGTGTTAGATACTAGTATAGCAAAAACTTGAAAGTTTGTTTTTGGTAAATTTATAATTTTGTTAAAAAGTTATGGAACAAAAATTGTTGTTTTATGATGTTAGTAATATAGCCTGCGAGGTTGTTATTATTTTAAAAACACCTCGTATATTGTTTTCGTATTTCTTACGAAGATATAGATTTTTAAGACCGTCACTGCAGAGCTTTGTTACCTGTACTGTATTATACTACAATATATTTTTAATTTTTTGGTTATTTATTTAGGAGCTTTAAGCTATGTTGTACACGTTAGTGAAGAAATAAACAATAGGGTTAAACCGGGATAGATGCCGCAGTGGGATAGGTCTCTCGTTTTCAATAAACCTAACTTCCTCAAATCGCAACAAAGAATAATTAGTTTAAATAAGGAGTATAGACACCACTTATCTAAGGTCCTGCAGGGCTTCGTGTGGAATAGACGCCTTTGGCTTGTGCATGCATTTATCTCCACGACGAATACGACAAACGGTTCAAAATTGTACTGTTGCATAACTTTGTAAGTTATAATAAATTCCGTATGTTAAGAAAAGAAAAAAGAAAATACATTATTTAGTGAAAAAGACAAGTAAATGAAAATAGTTTAAAAGTAAGTAAAAGTACCAAAAAGACAAATTATTCACCGTTCAAACAGCGAACATTTTGTATAGAATATTTTGATAGCTTATAAAAATACGAAGTGAAGTATCTACTTCACTTCGTAATTTTGAAAGATTAGATTATACTATCTAGTAACTTTATATACGTATGTTTATTATTAAAGATGTAATATGTATACACATTATATTAAAGATTACAAATAAAACATTTTATTATGAATTTTACTATTTTATTCTAAAGGGCATCTATCCTTCTTAGTATTTTCATTCTGAGGCAATATAGTTAGGCATCTATCCTCAAAAAAATAGGTTTGCAAAAAGTAAATTTCTTCAAAATCAGTAAATGTTAGATCAATAAAATCATGTCTAAATGCAATGTAAAATACGAAATGAAACTATTACCTACAGATCTATCTACAGGTCTTTAAAGGGTCCGAAACGTCGGTTTGTTTGAAAAAACAAATATACGCGATTTAAATCCGGAAAAATAGTTTTATTTCCTATGTGTAACAATAGCGAAAATCTAAGAACTCGATATGTAATGTAAAAGATTAAACTAGTTATATCCATAGGAATTATTCATGGTAAACTAATAATTTTCAAATTAGGAGGCTCTTTCAAAAAGTGGGGCATCTGTCCCGATTTTACCCTACATCAAAGAACACTTACTAAAATTCAAACAGATAAATCAAAATACTACCTAACTAAATATGTATATGTATACAAAATTTTCTTGGCACTATTCGTTGGAATCTGTATAATGAATAATCCATACACTTCGTGATGAAAACAATAATTTATAAAAGATAATCTGGCCGAGAGAATACAAACTTTCATAGATTTGTCACAGATGGCGTTACGGCAAAAAGTCGTTAAAAACTAAAAATAAAGATCTCTAACAAGTGCACACAAAGATTCGTAAAGTCTGCTGACTCGTTTCGTAGCTCAGTCGAGAGAGCATCAGCCATGGTATGATGAAGGCGCTGGCTCGAGTCCTGTCGGATCGAAAGAATTTTTCTTTGTGTTCGATCTTTGTGTTAATAATTATAACAAACTAGTGGAGTAATTTCACAAAAAGTAATTGAATATCATGGTAGTAAAACATTGTGATCTAAAGAATAATCTTGGTAGCAGTAGAGCTCCTTGTGAAAGAGTTCGTCCAGGGAAGTACTGCCACCTTACCTACTTCTGCCGCCAAGCAGTAATGTGAGCAGTAACGCGGTCTGGTTTAGAAGACATGGCATGGGACTTGTCAACTTATGTCTCAGAGTGA
The DNA here is from genome assembly GCF_003589595.1 of Hyposmocoma kahamanoa. NCBI lineage: Eukaryota > Metazoa > Arthropoda > Insecta > Lepidoptera > Cosmopterigidae > Hyposmocoma > Hyposmocoma kahamanoa. The sequence continues at coordinate 3,943,012 of NW_020654466.1, forward strand.
CAGTCGCAATGGCACTGCCCATAAGATCTTTGCGATTTAAAGCTCTGAATGGCACTGCAACTGCTATGGATAGGCGTGTCGCTTACCACCAGGCGCACGACTTGGTCGTCCCGTCAATTGGTATTATGAAAAAAAAAAGAATAAACTTAATATTACAACAATTTGTTATTATTAAGAGCCAGAGAACTTAACGGATTTCGATTAGTCACGGGAATGCTCTCTCAGTAATTTCCAACACACTCCAATTTGTTTTCGAGAATTTCTCGTTTAAAACTCTTCCGCCCTCAACTCCTCTCCAAAGAGTTATACCGAATCTCCTTGTGGAATTTTCTACAACCTTTTTTTTACGTAGATACAAGTTGCAGGGATATTTGATTTCAAGAAGCTTTCAACTATTTCTACTTGCGTATCTTTTGCTTCGAGTCAGAGCAGGCCCCCGATTCAGAACTCTTCGATATCTTAACCGAATCGTTGGATTGGATATCGTTCTCGAATGAAAGGGCGCTTTCCGAGCTATTTTTTTTACATTCCGAGTTAAACGTTCGTAAATCTTTATCCAACAGCGTTTACGGAGTTAGTCGGTGAAATAGATTATAAGAAAAATGAAAATCTTTTTTATATACATTTTTAAGACTTTAAAGGCCTAAAATATAGAAATGCCTTAGTATTGCAATAAAAAAATTAATAAAAATCCAGACTTTATTTAAAATAATAAGAGATTTCCGTATTACATTCTTGCTTCGTAAACAATAGGACGTTCGGTAACTTTCATTCGATAACTGTGTTCTGAATAACGTAAGTAGCCTTTGCCAGTCGAGAAGTTCGAGTACTCGTACGGGTGTGACGTCATTTCGGTTCGGTTTGACCACAGTTTGACGTTCGATTCGGGTGTTGTGAATCGTACGATATCAAATCGAACCGGTCGACAAATGTTTTATCGTAAGGTTCTGAATTGACCGCCTGGTCCGAAACAGTTACTGTCAAATAAATAATATTCGACCAAATTAAAAGAGGCGTGATGCGAATGAAGCTTCATTTTTTTATTAAATGCAAGTGCGCATTTGACCTCCATCTCACCTAATGGAAAGTGACGATGAGATCGACGATGGAGCATGCACATCTAATGCCTATTCACTCTCGCCTTGAAAAGGCCCAAGTTATAACGTTCAGGGAACAAGTCTGTTCGCCATATAAATGTGGAAGCGTAACGCTTCATGCGAATCTTTGGAATATCCACAATTTAGGGGTGGAACCCAAGCCTACGCCTAGTCCCCCGGTGATGGAAAGGGGAAGACGGGATTAAATCTTATAATTCCATCGTACACTCTCCGTGATATATCCTGTTAAATACCAATATTATTGGCATTGTCTTTAGATATTGTCGAGTATTACTTATTTGACAGTAACTGTTTCGGACCAGGCGGTCAATTCAGAACCTTACAATAAAACGGGGACAAAGAACGGGAGTACACCCCGTTCGAGTCCTGTTGGATCGAAGACAACAACAAACTGGTGGAGTAATTTCACAAAAAATCAATTTATAGCATAGTATAGCGCCCGTCACCCTGGGACATAAGTTGACAAGTCTCATGTGCCTGTAATTACACCAGCACCCTTACCCTTCAAAACCGGAACGCAGTAATGCTGACATTATTGCTTGGCGGCAGAAATAGGTAAGGTGGCAGTACTTCCCTGGACGAACTCCTTCACAAGGAGTTCTACTAGGAGCTTAAAATTACTTAAAATGGTTGTAGTGCTTGTTGCTGCAATAATTGTGTTTGTTAAGCTCAGATGAAAACAAATTATATCACCTTAAACAACATCTACTTTGTTTCAATCACTTTTTTTCAATGTTTCATCGTCCTAATTGTAAAAAAAATATTTTTCTCCTGTTGGCTTAGCTACAGTCATCTGTAAAAATATCAGCACTCTGTATTGCGAAAAGTTTTCTATCACTTGTAAAAGTTTTTAGCCGTAGCCCCTAATTGGTTCTTAGTCTCTGATGTCAGCTCGCTATTTAATCTTTTTTAATGAATGAGACGCCAGTAGATTCATTCGAACAAATTAGGCGGGAAACTATCGAAATATCTTATTAACAGAAGTTATGTATCGAGTACTTAGGTTTTCGCGATTATTACACATAGGGAATGAAACGATTTTTCCGGATTTAAATCGCGTATATTTTTTTTTGTCTTAACAATATTAGACATATGTAACTGGTTTATGACTGTATCACCTCGATCAACTGTAACCATGGGACCTATAAAGGACCCTAAACATTGGTTTGTTTGAAAAAACAAATATACACGATTGAAATCCGGAAAAATAGTTTAATTTCCTAGAAGTTATGTATTCAAGCTGTTACTATATTCAGTTTAATTATTGAAAGGCTTTTTACGACATAAACAGTTACGAGAATAGACTAGCGATATTTTTTATTAATAAGTTTTACGAAAAAAATAAAACTTACAAATTTTCAATATGGCGGTGCACCAAGACCATGCCACAAGAGACAAGAGATGAGTAGGTTTGTCCATACATCGCAAAATGTATGTAACACTAATAACGTAATATGTTAATAATATATTAATAGTAATAACGCACACACTCTTAGCCTCACACTAGGGAAACCCTGTATCGCAGGTGCCATGGTCACACACATAGACAACCACAAATTACACCGAAACTCGCGAGATAAATAAATGTAGGCCGTACAAATATTTCTCCCGGGAATGGAACCTGGGATCTCGCGTGGCAGTCCAGCATGATACCCGTTCGGCGACCGAGGCAGTAACACTAAATTACAGGTTTGATCAAAATGCGTGTAACAGACGTGCACAACGAAAACGCAGATTTGATTTTTTTATAATACCAAGTAAATTAAAGTTTAAGGTGTTTATTTCAGAAAAATAATATAAATTAAAACTAACTTAATGCTAAAGAGTAAGAATTTTTATATTTTAAAATTATGTCCTCTACGCATCGTCCCCTCCACAGCGACCTTTATTAGCTAAACTTACACACATCTCTTATTTAATATTACCCTTAAACAAATGTTTTAGTACTTTACTATATAGCTTTTTGTTTGATGACTCTATTGTGTGACAACGAACAAGTCGTGCGCCTGGTGGTAAGTGACATTCCTGTCCATGACAGTTACAGTGCCACTCAGAGCTTTAAACCGCAAAGATCTGCGACTCACTCCCGCTGCGCTCGTTACCCTGAGACATAAGTTGACAAGTCCCATGTGCCTGTAATTTCACCTGCACCCTTACCCTTCAAAACCGCAACGCAGTAATTCTCACATTACTGCTTGGCGGCAGAAATAGGTAAGGTTGCAGTACTTTAATAGACGAACTCTCAAAAGGAGCTTTACTGTTACTGAAAGCACGAAAAGAATGCATCCTGAGATTATGCGAATATGTGCGTCCGTAGACGCGTCATGTGCGCTCGCACACACGCCACGCTGCTACGTTCGTATGGAGTTACTTTATGTGGTCTGTAGGAGTCACCATACTTGTTTTATTATACTATGGTAATAATGACAATTACTGTTATAAAGGACGCAAAAAACGCCACTGAAATTCCAACAGATTCCAATAATGCCTCTTACTCTCAATATATACTAAATCAAATTCCATTAAGAGATACCTTTAGAAGTTTTCGCTCGAATCTCCGACTAAAGTTCTACCCTGTCTCACAACTCGAGTATTCCAGTACTTACTGAAATGGTCGGGCAATTGGAGCTGAGCCAAATCAGCCTCGACAGGAATTAAAAGTTTTTGGGTATTTTACTTTAAGATATGAATGGATGTTGGCATGGTTTCTAAAATCATGATTTAAATTTGGAATAATTATAATTAATAATTATTTTGTATTGTACACGGTGAAATCGTTTTTAAAATCAGAGAAAATTAATTTACTCAGCCTCCGTGGAATGCCGCCTCGATAAAGCTGTTATATCCACATTTAGCTCTCAAATTCGAGTGATAAAACGGCATTTTAAAATTTTATCACAATAAGTAACAATGGCGAGCACCGTGACGTCACATTTTTACGCTGTCGCAAGCGCGGCGATCAATGATTGCAAAAGATTAACACAGTGCCAAACATGGCTGCAAGATCATAGCTGATTTTAAAACATTGTGATAGTTCTGCACAGATATTTTATCTACGTAAAAATTGAGCGCGACAAACGAGACGAACAGAAATTATAAAAACAAACAAATTGAATTATATAAATTATAGGAAAAGGCGAGGAGAATTTTTTAAATACAGTTCAATGCATAAGAGTAATCAGAAATACGTAAATAATAACTAATATAATTTAAAATATATAAAAACAGTAACTACAAAAACCTGACATATATTGTTTTATCGTTTTCGCGGCGATGATTAAACGACAAAGATAGCTAGCTATACACGCTATTTCATATCATTGTCCTTGTTCTTCAAAATGTATAACAATAGTTCTTTACCATATACGCAAACTTAGCTTTATCAACCGAAATAAATATTGTCACGGGGAGGTTTATCACACATACTGCTACAGCCACAGACACTAATTTATATTCAATGGACTTATACACAAGATATGTTACGTTCATAGTAATCGACGTTTGAAATCTGTCGCGCAGCCGCAGCTGAAGCTGCATATGCTTACAAAGGCAAGGTACGTAGTACAAGAGATATTAAAAGAATCTAAATAAATTAAAGAGATAACCATCTTTTAAAGGTTGCGCGTCAAGTACATTGCCGAGAATCGACCGACATAGAAATCAAACTGTCGAACATTCTCTAAGAACGAACTTACTTTTAGGTAATGTGTTAAATTAAGATGAGAGTTTTTTATGTTACTTTATCTGAAAGCAAAATCCACTTAAGAATCGATACCTCAATTTGAATTCAAATTTGTCCCGTACTTATACGGTTCATTTTGCTTGGGATCGAGCGGCAGGTACACTGGTTTTATTTCAGAATTTATTTTTTTACGAAATTAAAGCGATTTGAAAAATGTGTATTGTATACTACACGTGTTCTATTAATTCAGTTGATATAAGGAAAAATCATTAGTGTATGTAAAGAACCTATTGTACAGCTACGGTTTTTTTTTGGACAATTTCGAGGTAATTTTAAGTGTTTTTCGACCGTGAAAATTTTTGGGATTCGTGTTTTCACACTGTATAGGGATCAGTGTATGTCCTCAATTTTACTATATATTTTTTTAAAGTGATTAAATCAACACTGGCTGTTATCCTGAATCGGCAACCAAAGCCATTTGAGGTTGTATAGAGTCTGAAAAGACAACAATAGTTTTCTTTCCGACGCGAAGTGTCCTGTACATGCCAAATAGAAAGATCCTCTCGGTATTACAGTGGGCATAATGAATATTTTGTACCGCCCTCGCAGTTCTAACAAATACAGCCAACAACTTTGTCCATCCTACCCTCCTCGGCCTTGCCATTTTGCTTATGGAACATCTTTTTCTTAAAGGTTTTTATGACTCCACGAGGGCTCCTAGTACCGTGGCTAAAGAAGAATCCCTCTAATTGGCAGGGAATTTAAACGAGGGATCCATTCATTATTCAATACGCTGGGGACAATTTTTTTTTCACAAAGAACCTGATTTATGTGTTTCGTTTTTATTGTCGCTTTTATTACAGCCTCGTGTTTTAGAGTTAATGAAGAAAATTATTGTCGTTATGATAATGTCAAATGGATATCACAGTTCAATTTCACATACTGCTATAGTAAAAGAAAGAAAGAAAGAAAGAAATTTATATAATTACAACACATAACAAGCAATAAGCAGTAACAAAAACAACTGAACATAAAAAAAAAGTGAAAAAAGACAGCACAGAAACAAAAATTAAATTGTTTATAAGTTAAAAAAGAAAAGTAAAACGTAAATAATTTACAAAAAATAGGGCACTGAACACAAAGCTACTTTGTGCGGTAACAAAACGGTCACTAAGGCACAATTGCGCAATTACATTGCGGCGGATGGGATGGAAGCGAATTTTTGTAACGATATACCGCGAAAGTCTCGCGCGTGCTCGTGTATGCTCGAGCATTCCGCGGAAGATTTTGGCTCGTATCTAGTTTGTACGTTTCGCAATTGACCATAAAGTTCATTAGAACCATGTACAATACTGCCATCCGCTAAAATATTTCTGTCTCTGCCAAAATATTTTTTTGAGATATCGTAAAAACACCATAACCCAGTTTTAGAACATCGAAATTCTTTAATGATATTTCAACTATGCATCGTTAGGGTAAGTTCCGATAAGTCCAATACGTTAACTAATTTTAACTGTTTTTAAAAGATAATTTTGTGCTCTATTTTTTGCTATTTAAAGCGGTTATTTGACCATTTGTCACTTGCCGCGTTTTAATTAGTGTACGGCAGAATCGTTACAAAAATTCGCTTCCGTTCCGTCGCAATATAAACCAACCCTAACGCGCGATTTGCCGGAAAACAGCGCGTTACCGGAACTGATTTTCGGTTCGGACATACAAATTTCTTATTAGAGAAATAAATAATAATCATTCTTATTATTATTAGCACAAAGATCGAACAACAAAAGAACGATTCATTCGGTCTGACTGGACTCGAACCAGTGTATGTTGCCACATGCATTCTTTCTATCAATAACAATAACAATCTAGTGGAAAAAATCATGATATCATTGTGGTAAAAATACCAGGAAATCCATTAAAATAAATATTATTGTTATTTAAAAACATACAAAACACTTTTAGTGTGAATGGTTTATGTTATCAGTTGTACATCCTGATTTAAATTTAACCTTTTGATACAATTATTAATAATTTTCAGAATATAAATTCCACACGTATCTTTGTTGTAAACCGTACAACTCATTGTAACTCATAGGTAATTTCTCTCGCCACGTTTGTCACTTTAAGCGCTCGTAAATTTAACACAAAGTTGCAAGGTTACACTCACAACTTTGTTACAATTTGGCAATACACTCACTATATTGTAACAAGTTGGTAATAGACATGTGCGACGCGCGTTCGCTAATAAATTTCACCATCGGAAAATGGGCGTGGTGAAAGTTTGGTTTGTTTTAATAAAATATCAGCTTTGATATATTACAGTTCGGTATTTTTGTACAATTAAAATGAATACATTCTTGTTTAAGGACATCCTATTCATGCTACATTTAAATTAAGAGCGTTTTATTTTGATGTGTATTTTTTATAAAAATTATTTAAGTTGATTCTTTTTAGTACTAAAAACATGGAAAATCGACCTTCGACTACTTATCATAAGTGGCACTCTATCAGTAATACTACAGGTGTAATATGGTATTTATAACATGATCTTAGGGTGAAAACCTAGCATACGCATATTTACATACTTTGAAAACAATTAATTTTTGTTGAAGCTCGTACTTAAATATATTGTTAAGGAAATTTTTAACCCTTCTATGTAATTAGAAATCACGTACTTGAAAAATCATTTCTGGTGACTATTTAGAAAGAAATAAATAGAACTATTTTGGGACAAAAACTCCAAGTTCTCATGTTCCCGTTGTTGACGTAATTACGCAGCAGAATGCAGTGTATTAGATTTGCTGCTGATTCTCAGCTTTGCTGTGATTGGAAAGCTCTTCAGCAAATTCTTGCATCCATCGTTCATTCGTCAGATGTCATTCATTCACATCATTCTATTTTATGTCTTCGGTCTAACACAGGACTGGGAATGAGATATTCCATCGTCAAACAATCACAATGTTAAATGAAAGTATTTACCCATCAACATTAAAACGGACATAACGTGCCACTTTTATAATCCTCATGCTTTTTAGGCTACTTTAAATGGAATATCGCAGCAACTAGCAAAAAGCGTGTATTTTTAACCCACTATTTGTTTAGTATTTAAACTAGGATCCTGAAAGGTCTAGTTTGTTTGCATTAAAGTAACATTACTAAGGGATAAAGATTTCATTATTTAGGAAATGAAACTATTTTTCCGGATTTAAACGTCAACGGTCACGGTCAACCGTGACCATGGGACCTGTAAAGGGCCCGAAACGTCAGTTTGTTTGAAAAAACAAATATACGCGATTTAAATCCGGAAAAATAGTTTCATTTCCTATGTGTAACAATCGCGAAAACCTAAGAACTCGATATTTCATTATTTGTTAACTACGTTGAACAAGCACAGTTAAAATCGTTACGACGTCATGGTACATTAAAGTGTTAACATTTTTCCAGCTGCAGAAACAATTTTAAATCAAAGAAACGGAAGGAAGTGCTGCTAGTGGCCTGAATTCTTACAATCTTAAATTCTTCGTCTTTTGCACGCTGTTAAGTCTGAGTAGATCTTAATTACAGTGAACAATTAGTTACAGCGAACAATTAGTTACACGCAATCAACTAAGCTGTTTGGCATTTGATCACTAAGTCTCACTTCTTGTCCAAACTTTGGCTAAAAGCGAAATTCTACAACCGTTTTTCATCATGCCAACTGGGCATGCCACGTCTGAACGAATGCATGATGTAATGTGAAGAAAAATCTTAAAGATACTAATAAGAATATGCAAGAGGCTGTATGGTAGAACCTAAATGGGTGAAGACTTATTTTTAAAAATAACAATAATTAATAACACATACTATACACAATTAGGCGGGAAATACTAAACGTCACTTTGACATTGACACATCACGCGACCAGCGATGGTAATTTTTGTTGATTTAATTTGTTTAGTTGCTCTCTTTTTGTTTCTCATACATTTTTTCATAATACCAAGTGACGGGACGAACGAGTGACACGTCTGTCCAATGCAGTTCCAGTGACACTCAGAGCAATAACAATAACAAAATAATTAATAATTCATTAAATTTTCCTTGCAGGTCGAATTCAATTTTCGCAATGTGTTTTTTCGAACAAACTAATTTTGGGCTCTGTAGTGGCTCTGGGACCTGCAAATAGACCGAAACTTTGGTTTATTGTATTTGGTGGATTTTTGGTGTTTGAAAAAAATATGATTTTAATTTTCAATTGCTTATGGTGAAAAAAAATGGCGGGTTTTGTAGTTATAGTTTTTACGCGAATTGTAATTAAATTACGTTTTCAGTTTTGTCACCTTTCTAAGCTAATGGCTCTGTAGCCTATGCTTAATAAAGTAATTGCCTAAAATGTAAAAAAAAATCGCGTATATTTCAGAAATCATCAAGACTTGTGAACATTTCCATGAGAGTTTTGAAACTTCGGAAATTGAAATTCGCATGGTTTCAGTTACTACGACATAACTTTATGTAATGAAATTCAAATAAGCCAATTAATGTAACTTACATAGTTATGAATGCTTATTAATTGCCGTTAACTTTAAATGGTGTCGGGGCACATTGTAATGCTTGCCTCGAATTCCCACTCAACTATTCCCGGTAAAATATTAGTAATTACCGAACTTAATGGATGTTTTCAAGCCGCATTGCGCCAACATGGCCTGACTCCATTCCGAAGACATAATATTAGACGTAACTATTGCGTCGCTTTACATATCTGGGATAGTGAATAGAGCGTGCACACAGTGTACAGTCGATGTGTTATGATGATACTCGACGTCCTAGCCGATCTTTTGGTTCTGAGAGCATTAAAATGTCATTCACTAGTGGCGCAATAAGGAATGAAGACATAACAAAAAAAAAGAATTTTCGACTCACAGGCTAACATTAAGTTTTTTAACATTCTTCACGCTTATCTACTCAGAACCATTCGTCAGTTAGGAAGTCAAGTATCTGAAGGCATCGACTGTACCTTTGCCCAAACAATTTTTTTTTTCATTCATTTTAGTGTGGAAGACAACATTCGCGTGTTTGTCTAAAGAGGTAATTTCGCTAAGCCAGGATTTTGAATTGTGATGCAAGAACGACGGGTCTATTTAACGCCACCTAGCGGTCATTGCTCGTCAACTCCTTTTGTTAGGCGTTTTATTTTCGATTTTGAACAGTTGTACTGTACTGGTTTTGGGGTTACAGAGTTCCTTTTTGTACAATCGTACGCCACATGTTCTTAAAAATAAGGTTGATGTTTGCTCGCTTTGGCCGCAACAGTACTATTCGCTAAAACAGATTAAATCTTTTTTGGGGTTCTGAATGTCGTCAGATGGATCAGCAATCAATCAGTAACTAAATCTATTAATTTATTATTATAATATAATTATTTATTATTAATCCAATATTGTTCGCAGCTTTTGTTTTGCTGTCTGTTATTTCATAAAAGCAACTTTCCAAGCAATTTTTCGACTCTACTCATTATGGTTCACAAATCATTCTCGAAAGTCTGGTAGTGACACGCGAATGATCACATGCTTACCAATTATATTAATTTCGCATGACAGTGTACCGCTCCCCGAGGACATCGTTTGTGGCCCGAGTCATGAACTGTATCGCCCCTCACCTCTCTAAACTGAATATCTGACATTTTTGTCGCAAATGAATAAGGTTGAATTTACATTGCCGCGGCACATGATAAAAGCGAATTTCTGTAGCCACAGCATAATGAACATAATGTCAATTGTGTAGCGTACAAACTAGAATCGAGCTAAAAACACATCGCTGCCTGTATACAATACCGCAGTATTGCAGAATTTTTCGATTTTGAACTAAGCATACAGCGACGAGCAGGGCAAGCGCAATTTTATCGTGAATGAAGCATCCGTGTCCTTACGTCAAAAAATGGCAACATGGCGACGATGTGCCTTTATGCGATTGGTCGATTTAATCGTTGACAGCAGCCCGCCGCCAGTTGTGTCACGTCATTCAACACGAAATATTAAGTAGGCTTAATTAGTTTTTCTTTTTTCGAAAATAACGGCTCATTACCAATATTTCATCCGGTCGGTAAAAATCTTTTGTGAAACAGATAATATTTTAGGACAATCTTCAAAATTTAGTTTAAAATTTTTATTTCATGCTGAACCGATATTGATAATAATTATGCTTTTGTTTTTAAGTACAAAACATGTTGAGACTGTGCTAGAGAAAAATAATGCTTAAGTTGGTAGGTCAAAGTCGAAAAGATCTTTATTGATTAAAATAACTTTATATGTGACAGTAGATTATTAGGACATATGCCAAATCTTCTACAAAATAAAAAGGCTAATTCCGCAGCATAAGGCGAATTTAGTAATTGTTTTTATTGTTTTATATACAAATTTTGAGTTGATCTTTATACACATGTGATTCTTTAAAAATCAACGTTGATATTGCAAAGAAAAAGAATTTAAGTTACGTTCAATGATTAAAAATATTTCAAAAATAAACTTGTTTCAATTTCAAATCGCTCTTCTGACAAAAACTTATTTTTGAGATCAGCATTCTTGTTTATAAACAGCGACATGTCCTGTGTCTTCGCGCGCTCTCGGGAATTTCCGCAGCTACTGTAACATATCTAGTTTGTACGTTACACTAATGACACAGTGGCGCCACTACAGCGCTTCTATTAGCGTCTAATTTGAAGTCGCCCTAAGTTGCATATTCTAATGACAGGACAGCTGACAGCTTTCAGATTTAATTAAAAAAAACCCTCTGACTTGTACATATGTTCCCAAATTTTTTGGCAAATTTTTACGCCAAAATAAACAAAATTTCAACGCCCACCACTACAAAAAATATTTAAAAACACCTATTTTTTATGTTAACACAAAAAAATCACAAGAAAATAAAAGAAAAATATATTTGTAGTGTAGTTTATATAGATAATTCAAGTCTTTTTTTTTTAATGTGGTAGCACCTGAACAGTATCAGCGCCCTCTGGGGAGCCGTAGAGATCGCTTTGAAAAACTATAGCTAATACATACATACAATTGCCCTCTGTAATGAAATTATCATTCAGTCATTTTCATTATGAAATTTGCGATGTTTTTATTTCATTTATTTGTTTATTTGCAAACTTTACAGCCGTTAAATATGATTTATAGTCTTCAGTTACAAACTTTATAGCCAATTACAAAGTTTTTGTCAGATTACAATTCGTTTTTAACGTTACATAAATCTGATCTAATGCTAAAATGAAAATAAAATTAAAATAAGTGTTATTAAAAGAAAACATAAATTATAATTCAAAGTAATATTATAAATGCGGAAGTAACTTTGTCTAAACCGCTGAACCAATTATAATGAATTTTGGTAAAGATAGATGGGACCTAGGAGAAGGCCACAGGCCACTTTTTCTGACAAAAATAAGTCTTAAAGTGGATAAAAGTACGAAAATTAATATAGTACAGTAGGCTACTGGAAATACTTATAGAATAGAATATAATAGAATCGTTTATTTCATGTTATCAATGTCACAATATTACAATTGGAAATACAATGTCAAGGGATAACTATGATCGTCAGTAATAAAATTATAATAATAATAATGAATATAAAATAAAGTTGTATAACTACTGCTTGTCGAATAAAATAAAATTAAAATTGTTTCAAAAGAAACTCATCGACACTGTACAATTCAATATCCAATAAAAGGTTTTACCAGCTAGTACATAATAATAACATACTACCTGTTCTAAATTTTGTTGCATAGAGATAAGAAGAGTACGCTCCTGTGTGTGCTCGATTTATTTGGTTCAGTAACAGTAAAGATCCTTGTGAAAGAGTTCGTCCAGGGAAGCACTGCCACCTTACCTATTTCTGCCGTCAAGCAGTAATGTGAACATTACTGGGTTCCGGTTTCAAAAGGTAAGGGTGCTGGTGAAATTGGCACACTTACAATAATAACGCATAGAAACCTAGCCCGCACACGCTAAGTGAGGCAAATTGAAGCGCTCCCAAAAGGCCTACACGAGCGGGTGGGCCGTCAGTGCTCAAGGTCAACTTGCACCGCGAACAGCTCCAGAATTTTAGCTAAAAATGAAGGAATATGCGGTAAATGAGTGTAAAAATACGTCAGACAAACATAAAATAGATACTAATATCACATTCCACAAGGAAGTAACGCGTTTCAACTTGTATTTTTATATAAATATTCACTAAAACCGAAAATTAACCTACTACTAAAACTAGCCTAGATGAATTTGATTTTTGCCTCACTTGTGACAGTCCGTTTGATATGAAACTATCATTCATGGGATATCATCACATGGGACTTGTCAACTTATGTCTCAGGATGTCGGGCGCAGTGGCAGTGCGCCTTAGATTTTTGTGATATAAAGCTAAGTGGCACTGCAACTGCTAGGGGCAGACGTGTCGCTTTCCACCAGGCATATGACTTGTTCGCCACGTCATTCAGTATTATAAAAAAAAGATTATTATTTTCATCAGGTATCTCTGGCTGAGATCCAACATACTCCATGTTATCAATGACAGGTGACTACGCGTTTGCTAAAGAATTGAAGAACGATTCGAAAGTTTTTTAAGTCGTGGGGTACGCGCGCTCTGTATATTATAGACTTTTGATAATACGTGGTAAACCGGTGGAAGTCCAGTTATATGGACACCTCGCCAATGTAAGCGACACGCCTGTTCTTCTTAATTGCAGTTCCAATCAGAGTTTTAAATCGCAAAGATTGAGGAGTACTTTCACCAGCATCAATCGAAGATTACTGCTTGGCGGCAGAAATATGGTTACCTATCAGAAATCAGAATTCGAAAAAGACTATGAGAAGGTTACCAATCAGAAGTCCGAAATGACATTTTCCAGAAATAACGCTTCTTCGTATTTTCACAGCCTCAATAGTAATTTTGAGAGGAAAATGTGTTTTCTTTTTAACCTAACCGAACCTAATCGTGTCTTTGCGATAAACATCCAACATATCCTGAAAGAACAACGGTTTCGTTATAATAAAAACGTTATTTCGGAAAAAATAAAGTCTAGTTTGTGATAGATTACAGTGGACGAACTCTTTCACTAGGAGCTCTATAGTATGTTTGTCGACGAAATGACGTATTTTTCTTTTTCATTCTCCGTTACTATCTCCACACTTGCACCAAAACTATTATTATTAGTGAAGCAATTGCTGTGTTATCATAATTATTATTATATTACGTGAGCCAGGCATGAAACTCGCTGCCCTAATGGTCAATTTCTCTAATACCACGAAACGATTGACATTGACCACTTTATGGTATTATAATAAAGTATGTAATACAATTTATCTATATTATGCCTTTATTATTTCATCGATGTCGTAGAAATTACTAAGGGTTGTCTCTATTGTCAGCACGCTATAGCACTTCTTTTCATATCGATGGCATACACTATAATGTTCGCCATCGTGAAAAAATGATAAGTCAGCAGGAAAGGAATGGTACGTCGTGCACCTCTATAGCATTGCGTTCAGTCAACGTGTTTTTATGTGGAATGACGTGAGTAGGATTTAGCATCAACCTCCGTTAAAACACACATTTAGTTCGTATTTCCATGTGCAGTGTGTATAGAGTACTGATTTGTGGGGTATTACCTTTACAAATGGTCTGGGATACAGCAATGAGCTTTATTTTCATAATACAAAGTCCAGGATACTACATTGCCTATGTATTTAAGTCGGAAATATGTCATCCTACGCGTTTCGCGTCGGCCCAACTGAAAAACGACTGTTTTTTTAACTTATTGTATGTATGTTAAGCTTTTTGACTAGTTCAAGCCGGTTTCGCTCAAGTGTGTCGACTGCCTCATTTGTTGCTATTTTTAAGCTACTTCAAAAAAAGGAGGAGGTTATACGTTCGGCTGTATGTATATTTTCAGATATCTCCGTCATTTGTGGACCGATTTTGAAATATTTTTTTTTGTTTAAAAGGGTATACTCTCTAGCTGATGCCGACGAGTTCCGGGTTCATTTCGGCTATCACAAATTACTAATTGTTTTTCCGCAGATAAAAGTCGACTTTTCACTTGACATAATAATACCTACATATAATCAACTAATCACTGTCAACATGACAACCAGAAAAGTAAATATAAAATGTACAAAGGAGTCAGTAACAGTCCCATTGTCACCAAGAAATCAGAATCTGATGAGGGCATCTCATGGAAATCGAAAAAAGCCGATAAGCAGTCCTTTGAGGTCTTTTTTTTTTTAAAGTTACAATTGTTTTTATTACTCATAATTTTATGAAGCCTTCTTCATAATTTTTTGGAGTTATATTTTGGATTCTTTATTATTATGTAACCTGTTACGTTATACACCAAGTGTATTCTTGATGTACTTGAAAGTTACGAAAACCTAGTTACGATGCTCACTGCGAGACCTACATTTGTAGCCAACGTGACTGCCTTTCTCACGAGGCACTGAGCCACTGCATAGTGACGGCCTCACCGCTGTTGCCCTGAAGCATTGATAGTTCTCGTATCGACCAGAACGACTAGAGTAATAAGTTCTTACTTTTTTTTAAAGGCTTGTTCAAATACAGAACAGTGGGAATTTGAACAGGACTTATCTCTATTTTTTAGGGGCTTTGATCATTATTGAACATGTCAGCCCCATTAGAAAAACATTACATCAAGAAAACACTTAATTGAATCTATGCAGATACAATACCGTGCAATGTGAGCCTCCGCATGTTTCTTGGTTTGCTCACATAAAGTTAAGGGCATAGACTTCGACCCGGATACATTCCATTGAACAAATTTTTGCATCTGATGAGGAGGCTAAATTCTCCAAATTGCGAAGTGTATGGAATTCCTGAGGATGTACAGCATTTGTTCACGGTGTGTGTTCGGACGTAATATATCAGGGTACGGTTATTTGCACGGGTTGGTTTTGGTACGTTTAATGTTGGGTGGGTTCAATCCGATTTGTTCGAGGCAATAAGTAGCGTTGCGAAGATTTTGTATACATGTTTGGTTAAGTAGCATTTTGATCTTAAAACACTGTTAATTTATTTTTAATTAAATTGATAATAATTTAAATTTCATATTTGGCTTTTATTAAAATTTTTCGGCTGCCGTATACTAATTAGCCTTCCTGTTTCGTCGAAACCATTTTCTTAAATACAAAATTAGATCACATTTTCTCCTGAGGTTCAGTGACGAACTTACGCCTTCGTCTAGTAAATGCCTATTTACTTTAGCCTTCAATACTCCTGTTATAGCTTTCGGGAAACATAGATGCCGTATATTCTACGTCTTTGCCGTTGCCGACCTTTTTTCCGTGACCTGAGATTGTTGACTTTCAAATGTGATGTACATCCTGCATCAGGAATCATTTGTTTGTTAAGACGAACATTTCCAGAGAAAATATGCTCACAAGTGCACTTATTTCGTACCAGGAAATATATTGCCCAAAGAAATATTTGTAAAACAACCTTATTAAAAAATAGTGTTGTCGATATGGCACCCAAAATTTTCAATAAAATCCCAGACGCAATAAAAAATATTTAATGGAATGCGATTCAAGCATGTGTTATTAACAACTATTAAGAGGGAGCAGAGGAAAAATTCCTAATCTTCGATTTGATTTTAGAGGGGTATATCCACTTTAAAGTTAAAAATAAAATATTGTATGAGTAACTACACGATATATTCATGCATAGACATTAATCAGAAACATAAAACAATAAAGTTTCCTCGATACATAAAAATCACGAAATGACCTCTAATTTTCACATTTTTTCGATTTATCCTCGAAATGCTACAGGTTATTAGGACAAACATTAGATAATTAAATATTTATGCATGATCGACAACTGTCACTACGGATTTTTTTTTATCCCTTTAGTTTTAGGGTTATTCCGCTAAAACGAATTTGGTACTTTAATGCGCAAAATTCAACATCTCCTGTCACATGTCACGCGAACTTCAGGCATATATTTGTTTCACAAATTTGGGCGGAGCCAACGTCAAAACTTTTTTGGCATGAGAGCTCGTTACTACGGCATAGAAGAATATTTAAATGACAGTTCCTTAAAATTACTTATCAATTTTAAGGAACTGAGCTGAGTTGGGTACCAATTAGTTATTTATATTAATAGACCTTTTTAATTTTTTGACACCTATTATATTTTTTTGTTTATTTTTGTTTGATTTTTTTTCCATTTTTGTTTCATTGACTTCGTATGCCATTTTGGCTTATTGCAGAGAGTCTGTAAAATTATTATTGTCATATGTTTCATGTGCCTGTAATAGCGAATGAATAAATAAATTTAATTGAATCCTCTTCGTATGAATGGGTGGAAAGTTAATGAGAAAAGGACGAGAGAATTCCGGAATTTCAAGTAGACCGAAGACGGAAACATGGAACTCATGCATCTGATATAAAAAAACGAATCTTTTTTATTTACTTTATTGACAAGCTCGGTGGTCCAAGGGTTACTTTTCACTATGGGCGCTGGATGATTTGGGAAATCAACTTTTGTAAATAGGTTATTGTTTGAGTGTTCAGGGTAGTGAATCCCGTTTCTCTGGTACTCAATAGTTTGAGACCAGGCAATAGGTGTGGTTGTCTACCACATGATTTAAAAAGAAAGACATTAGCGAGCTTTACACAGAAATTCTATACGCGTGATACAGCAATCGTGCGCGATTGAGCGCGCGTGTAAAGACGTTGGAAGGGAACGACCGCGCGATTGCGCTGAACAGTCGCGCGCGTAATTGCGCACTCCAACACGCGCCAGTTACACGCGGTCTATCTCTTTCCGTTGTAACAAAAACGAACACGAGCAATCGGGCAAGAGAAAGAACGTTAGCTTAAAAATCCAAACAGGTAGTCGCGCACAATTGCACGTACAGGCTTTCGCGCGCGCAAACCTGTACGCTCCTGTAGGGCTAGCACCATTGGGCGCGGCTAGCGCGAGAGCGACATAAGGCGCGAGATACTGTTATTCTCCCGTAGAAATCCCGCGCTTTATGTCGCTCTCGCGCAAGTCGCGCTCGGTCGTGCTAGCCCTACTGGTCAAGCGCGATAGAGCGACTATGTAAAGTGACCTATTCATGCCAAAATAACACACGGATAGCTTGACAGATGTGAAATCTCAAGAAAGACTCCTATTCGCCGTTAAGGTACGTAAAGGACTATAAACCGATTTAAATAATTGCATTTGATATAAAGTCTAATTAACTTTTGTTCAATTTCCTACAGAACCTCGGTTTATTACGTAACATCGAGAATCGATGCTTTGTAATAATAACGAGGCACAAATATTTTTTGCATAAATAGGATCCACCACACGTGTCACAAAAATATATCAACAATATCTCGTATATAAAATGTTCCAATGTCTTTCTTTGCTTAAGTTATTTCTCTGACAATGTTGGATATTCATTTGTTTTCCGAGCTATTGTCGGAGCACCCGTGTGGAAGACGAAACTCCCAGTTTTTATTTTATCTTGTGGAGTTAGTAACTGTTTTGGTTCATATTTTGTTTTATTTACGGCAATAAAAGTCAAGTATTATTTTTTTTTTTGAATGAACAAATGTCAAAAAAGTTTAATGAAATAAAGTTTCTATCAAATACGCAAGTAAATGTTCGAAAATAGTACTTGGACGGAGGAGGAACTTAGGTACACAGTAGTTTAAACTAGGTAAACCTTGTGCTATATAACTCTTCACTCCATCTCTAGGTAAAATTATATAGGTAACAAATAAAATATATATTTTTGATACAAAGAAAAATATTTTATAGTTTACTTTGAGTCATAAACAGGAAGTAAATAAATTGAAACTAATTAAAAATTCATATCATACCTAGAAATAATATTATCAATACCATAATACTACAATTTAAAATACAATGTCAAGATATATTATAGTATCCTCATATTTTAAAAAAGTACAAAATGAATAATGGTATGTTTTTGGGAAACAGACAATATGCTTAATATGCCTTGATAGGCATATCTTATATCTTCTGTCATTGCTATCACAGAAATTTTCCCGAAGTAAATATCGGTACTACACTGTTAATGTGTATGTGAATCATAATACTGGTATATGTTATATGGAGTCTAAATCAATCTATTGACGAGTATGACTAGCAATGTCATCAAACAGGTACAATAGTGGTCAACGTATACGTATAATACCATAGTTGTCCAAAGTTATTAACAACTACAATTTTACTTATTTTTTTATGCTGAGTGTAATATTATGTTATGATGAGTATGGATATTTTTTTCATTATAAGTGTTGATAAGTTTTTATGCTGAGTATTGATAATTAACTTTTTAGAATATATATATACTTTTACTATGATGACTATGGATAATTGTTTTGTTCTGAGTATAGATAATTTTTTGTGATGAGGATGGATAATTTTTTGCGCTGAGAATCATTTTGGCTACAAATTAAAGTGACCAATCACTTAGCTGCCATTTGTATATAATGCAATTGTGCTTAAAATGATCCGAATAAACTTTACACCCGCTATAAAATTTTTGTATGTTTATAGCTTGGGATGTCCCAGAACTGTTTGAGTGCATATAGTAAACGCTGAACATAGACATAGTTTTTAATAGGTATTAAATATTTTATATTCCTGTTATCCTCTTTACGCATCTTCGTTCGTGTACTGTCCATGTAAATAAGGATCCAGTAGTTTCAGAATGGTAATAAGGTTCCTAGCTAACATTTTACTTCTTACTTCAACTGATAATAAGGTCACAGGTTAAGTTTGGTTTTCAAGAAGAGCACTTTATTTGAAAGGATTCAATGCCGTACATTGATGGTGTTCAATGCAACGTCTATGCCGGAAACTTCGACTACACTAGGGCTGGTCGTGATCCTTTCAAATAAAGGGCCACACATTGGTAAAAGATTATCAATATTTGTAGTTAGAATGGGTGAGACTAAACGAACAATTGTCGATCGTATGAAGGAACACATCCGAGCAGTAAAAAACAATGATGCACAGAAGTCGGCTATAGCACAACATCTCACACAGACTGACACTAACTACTAGATCGAGTTGCATAGCCCCCAGGTACTCTCGACAGAACGTCACTACATACCACGGTTGGTACGAGAAGCCATCGAGATCACGATGTACAAAACATTTAATCGTGATGATGGTTTTAAACTGTCCAGTGCATGGAATCCGGTCCTTAGTGCGTGCAGTAATAAAAACAAAAACACCTCGAGTTCAGTTTCACGTGTGGATACAGTGAGTGTGGTTTGTGTGAAAAAAGTGAGTGACAATGGTAACGCCACAACAAATCGCAATGTAGGTAGTCCTCGACAGCGTAAGAGGGTAGACAGATATGCCTGCTCTTAAAGCTGTCATCTGCCACCGTCCAGTCAACCCGTGACCATGGAGCGTGCAACTGTTCCGAAATATCGGGAAAATAAAAAGAAGTCATACCGTGGTAAGAAACCTGATACTAGTGATAATCATTTGGTGTCCCTCAAGGTGAACTTTTAAGTCCATTTTTGTTTTTAGTTTATATTAATGACTTAATGTGAGTGGAGCAGGCGAATAAGGTTTGTCAAGAGCGTAGCAGTTGAAAGCCCATGGTTTCTCTCTTTGTTTTTGTAGTAAAGCGTGATAATAATACGTATAACCATGTGCAGTGCTTCTATTTTCGCAGTGTCCCTCGGTAAACTTCGTGTTTCGGCTGTCGTCAGGTTTTATTCAGTTGCCCTTTGCTTTTGGTACAGAGCGGACGCTTTCAGTCAACTTGGTGGTATATAGAGTTTGCTATTTAATTTTTTATTTACTATCAAATGGGAGGAAATCCTCTAAAGTCACGGGCACGACGTAATTTACAGCGTGTGCTTGTACGTTCAGGAAAGTCAACAATAGTTATTTTCAAAAAGTCCAAAAACGCTTTCTAGCTTGTGGTATTTCAATCGCAACAATAAAGAATATTTTAAAAGAATATTATAAAAAAGATGAATCAGTTCCTTATCCTTTCACACGGAAATCAAAACAAGACAACAATGTACGTTGCTCGAAATTCAAATTATTATAGATTTTATTATAGTCTAATAATTAATGGGCATGGAAATTAATAATCGTGTGCATTCGGAAATCCGATGATTGCCGTGAGACATCGAGAAAATAGAAGCACCGTAGGTATGTGATAATTTATCTAGCTTTGTAAAAGGTATCCCTTATTTAAGTTAAAAAGCAACGATGTGCCTGGATGATGTGAACAAATCTATTTCCAAGGTAGTAAGATTGGTGTACAGTTAATAGTTTGTGCTCTACACGAGACGCGATGTTGGTCAATCAGCCAGTCATTACAAGTTGCGAATGAGACTTTTTTGGATTTAGAGATATTTTATGATTAACAAATTGTAGATGCAATGTGCTGGCCCGCAGGTTCGCGAGATGCTCCATCGATGTTAAAATGACTTTATTGAAAGCTTACAGACAATTATTTTACTCGTGCGCCCTGTGGGTTAAGTTTACGAAACGAGCTTACAACGCCCTACGCGTTCAACATAATGGCGCTTTTGGGATGCCGTTGGGACTGCCAAGTTGGTACAATGCATCAGGCACTTTCGCACAGGCGCAAGTAGACGGCCTCCAAGAGGCCTCGAAAATGCGGAAAAAAATACTATCGCTTATGACTCGTGTCAAAATTAGCCACAACAGCATCATATTAAATGGTTGCAGGCAGATTTGATTGTCGCGAAATGAATATTATGTTGTGTATACTAACCTATACTAAGTGAAAATGTTAGCTCTGCAGTGGAAGCAAGTGCAAAAAATACACCAGCACGTAAAAACACATTTTCATACTTATATGACGTATGGCATTTAGCTGGAAATGTCACCGACGTTAATAATTTTTTGTTCCGTTCTGTGGGGGGAAATTTAAATATGCTGAGTGCTGAAGTGTATCTGAGAGATGAATATAAATTCACATTCTTACACTGACGTCGTAGTATGGTTTATTATCATGTAATTTATGTTTTTTCATGAAAAATAGTAATAGAAATAATATTAGCGTAATTTGTAGATGATATATTGATAGAATGAATAAATAAATATTAATACAAGGTGTGAAAATAAAGTTTCGGTTCTTAATAGTCGTCTTCAGGAATTTGTTTAAAGAGAAATGCATGTTTCTATATTAAAATCTCTTTTAATATACATTTACTTAGTGCGTAAAAAAAAAACATTTTTACCAGTGATGCTAGATGGTTACATTTCTTACATTTTTCGTAACTTTTGACTAATTCGCGTAACATGTATGTAAGTTTTGTTTTTAAGGCAATTTCCGTAATTTTTAACGAACTTATCCTAAAAGTGGCAAACTAGGGGATGAATTACTTTTAAGATCGGTTTTATTAGTACTCTGTACTGCGATTATTATTAGGTTGTAAGTCAGTTCTCCAAGAATGAAATTGATCAAAACGTGACTGTAAATTTCTGGACAAGTAAAGGCGGGGATGGATAATCTGATATATTTTTAAGAGCAGTCGCTGACTATTGAATGCAGGACATGGAAAGTGTTCTAACGTTTGATCTTCTTGTGTTGCGCATTCGGTGCAACTTGATCGAATTTTTATTTAAAGATACTGTTTGTTATCTATAGAGCTACTTATTTCACTTTAAAAATACTGTTATTAATTTTATTTATTTCATATTCACACATTCTAACAAATAACACAGATAGTCGGACACTGACACCGTTAAGGGATTTTTTTTCAAGTGACGGGACGAACAAGTCTTGCGCCTGATGGTCAGCTACACGCCTGTCCATAACAGTTGCAGTGCCACTCAGCTCTTTAAACCGTAAAGATCTGAGGGGCACTGCCACTGCGCCCATCACCCTGAGACATAAGCTGACAAGCCCCATGTGACTGAAATTTCACCGGCACACTTACCCTTCAAAACCGGAACATAGTAATGCTGACATTACTGCTTGGAGGCAGAAATAGACAAGGTGGCAGTACTTCCCTGGACGAACTCTTTCACAAGTACCTCTACTGCTACTAACATCAATGATTTAAAGGGATTTAAAATGCTGACCTGTTCATTCTATTGTGATCAATTTGGATCTGTTTTCAGTAAACGCACTGAAACAGAGTTATTCAAAATGAAACGTAAAGGTTTTTGTTCTACTAATCTGCTAATCGTTTAGTCTGTACATACTTCCGCTACTCAGTTCTTGATTTGTTTAAAGTCAGTAATACCTTCGTAGCGTGCTTCTTTTCTATGGAGGTTCGCGACCATCATGGTTATTCCTATTTTTGAAACTGCCTCATGAAAGAGGGAACGTGTTTTAAGACTGAGCCAGTCTCTCATATTCTTCAACCAGGAGCTTTCCTTCTACGTTTTCCTTAGATTTTTCCGTGCTTTATTATTTGAGGAATCTGGTATCTGTTGCCTATTTACATATACAAAATACTGCAGCTTCCTTTCCTTTACCTACTGTTGTATTTCCAGCTTTTTCCCCATTCAAAGGTAGAACCTCAACATTGGTGATGCTTTGGACCCATGGCGGCATACCTTCAAGCATACGTATGTTGTGTGTAAGCATAAAATTATTAATAATATAACTTTTTTATAAAAAAAACCGACCGCAAGTTCATGGAATTACATCAACAATTACAGTTTGCCATCCTTACAGGTGGAATATTTTCTTAAAATTTTAATGGGATCAATACTGGCGATCAATACTCTTTCCGCCAAAAAAACGCAATCATTAAAATCGGTTTACAAATGCCATAGTAATCGCGTATGACGAATTGTGAATCCACCGAGAAATCCCTTTTTCCGCGTATATTTCTTAATTTCAAACAAGCCTAAACAAAACGTTTCAACGTGACCATGGTACCTGCCAATGGTTCGAAACGTCAGTTTGTTAATAAAAAACCATTATACGCTGTTTAGATCCGAGAAAACAGTTTCATGTCTTATATATAACAATTGCGAAAACCTAAGAACTCGAAATGTAATTTACAATCGCGACTTATCTACTGAGTGGATCAGTGAAACCGGTAATAACAACACTATTTTTATTGCATTGAAAACTAACAAGCCACTAAACGTTGGATACGAAACCTCCAGGGAGAGAGTGTCTTACCTGATAAAATTATTACGTAATAAAATTATCCAACCGAACCCATAAGAGCAACTGAGGAAACACGATATTGATTTTAACAGAGTCTTTGTTCAAGCCGTCATTTTTATTAATGGTTACATTTATCGAGCCGCCATTTTCTTGACTTCCGCAACTTGAAAATTGGCTCATTCTTTTTTGCTTGTGATATTTATTATAACCTTGAGTGTCAAGAAGCTTGAGCACGTGGAACAATACATACTTATGAACGTACGGAATAACCTGTGAATCATTTTGATAATCAAGGAGGCCGTGTCTGGAGAAGACCAGTCTCATACTCGTCAACGTGAAAAGGCTAATTAAAAAAAAAATCCGTTGTCTTGTATCTGCTATAGGCTAGACCACGGAAGTATTATGTGGCCTGTGGGCTGGACATTATTATGATAAATCTAATATGGCGTCTGTGGAAAGGTCACAATGTTATGGTCTTAAAATAAAAATCGATTTAAAATAATTTATTATAATAAAATATTATTTAATTATTGAAAATTAAAGAGCTATAAAAAGCTGTTTTAAAAAAGCAACAAATTATTAGTAATGATAAGTAAGAGTGGTGGTATATCGGTGGGAAAAAGGTAGTTTTCAAATGAGAGTTCGACAGCTCAAATTCCTGCGGCGACAAGTCATTTCTAACATATATTTGTGAATATTCAGTAAAGGAAATATCGTAATGAAACTTGCACGTCGAAGTGAAGAGAATCCGTGCCAAATAATGGAACGTATAACGTGTAACAACGATGATGGCACAAATTGTGACGTCGAACAATATTGCCCGAATTTTTTTTATGCTATTGTTTCTCTATCCAATTTCGCCTACTATTAATGAATACTTATTATTGTAATCAGAATAAATATTCCATTCGCAAATGTAATGCTGTGATTCGGTTTGTTTTTTTAAAAATCTAATTCAATCCAGATATCGCGTTCTATAGCGGATCGTAAGTTGTCTGTTAGATCCGCCGGCTGCGACGAGAACGTGTTTATTTGTTCAATTTTTATTTTCGCACCATGAATTTATTACTAAAGGGGATTCCGGCCAGTAAAATAAGAGCTCTGTCTTTGAAACCACTAAAACAAATTTAATTTTCAAATAAGATACATTTATATCATCACGTCGATCAAGGAAATATATAATGTCCTTTACTTGGCTGAGGGCATATTGAGGTCCTAATCAATGATTAAACACAATTAGGAGTTTGAAACTGTATTTGAATAACAAGTTTACATACACATGACGTTGAATTGATTATAAACAAATTTGCTAGTGTGGCACAAAGCACCGAAAAGAGAGCGGGGCTTGAAGAAATCCGCCTATACATATAGGCCCTATGCCGTCAGCGAGGGGCAAGGTGACACACTCCATCATGCAGCATTCGGCGCAACAGCTGCGACCACGAAACTTCGCTTGCTACACTTCTGTAAACCTCGTCGGAGATCCTTAAAGAAGGATCAAGAAATGTACGTCGTGGGTTCCATCCTCATTCGTGCTATAAATTTGGGTCTACTACAATGTATTAATAAACCCACAAAAAAATCATATTATATTATAAACATTATTGCCAAGTTGAAATGGGGCAGGGCTGGACAAGTCTGTCGCATGCATCCACAGAGATGGGCACACACAGCCCTTGATGGGTGCTAGAGAACGGCTAACGACGACGAGGCAGACCGAGAAGGAGATGGGGGATGACTTGGACACATATATAAGCCTGAATATATGGCCTGACGTCAAACCGGGAGCTGTGGAAGTAGAGAAGAGAGATCTTTGCCCAGCACTGGGAAACATTTATTGTACATATTTGTTATTTATTGTACAAAAGCAGGTTTATTTCCTTTTCCTTTTGCCAGACAGGTACAACAATTGCCTGCGCTCAATCTAGGTAATTTCATATATTATGAGTGCCAGAGCAACGGATTCACTCTGAGGCACTTTATTCATGATACCAAGTGATCGGACCAACAAGTCGTGCACCTGATGGTGAGCTTTTCTGTCCATAGCAGGTACAGTGTCACTCGGAGCTTTAAATAGGACCGAACTTCCTGCTGCGTCCGGCCACACCGACGGCGCTGCTGTACCTGTCGCGGCTGCATTACTCCACGAAGTCTGAGGAGATAGTGGGGTATATCCGATATAAAGCCAAATACAGCCTGAGGGTCGAGCGCTTGGAGTCCTGCCACAACGTAAATTTCAATTTGTTTGTGGCGAGAGTACCGACCGAACATCTGTCGACCTTCATGTAGGAGAATTTTGGCCGAAGGGTGTCTTATGTCGGCGGTTCCGCGGCCGGTTACCCGACACCAGATTGCGCCACACGTCGCCTACAAATGCAATTCGTGTAGATTAGTTAGAAATAGTGTTTTAATATATTGTATATACATATGTTATTCCTTAAGTTATATTATATAATTATATAAAAATAAAAATAAAATAGATTTAAAAGTTGTAAAATCCCATAGCCTTGTAATTTCAATAGCGTTTCGGTTTTGAAGGGTAGGGACCCTTCAAAACCGAAACGCATTAGTGCTCACATTACTGCTGGGCAGCAGAAATAGGTAAGATGGCAGTGGTTCCTTAGACGAACTCTTCCACAAGCAGCTCTACTGCTACTAAATTTCCCAAAACACCCAGATCAGAACTAATTTGGAAAAATTCCTTTCAAAATTCGCCTTACCGGGTATCAAAACCGAACTTCCTCATCCAGTGCCCACACCGAGGCGGTCAATGTAATAAATGTGAAACCGTCAATGTATAAAATCGTCGTATCAAATCTGTTGTGTATAGACATTTATCGTAGAGTGCGTGAAAGTCGTCATTTAGAGGCTTTTACTGAGCCTTATCAAACTCATACATTCATATATTTGGCTTCAAAATGCTGGAATAATATTCCACCATCTTTACGTGACGAGTCTTCCAAACACAAATTCAAAGCACTTTACCGCCAACACTTACTCTCGTTACAAATATCTGTCTAATTTGTTTAAATATTAATATTAGTTTTCATATCCCCATGTACTCTTCTTCGTAGGCTTTTCCAATACACATTTTTACTTTGATTTATTCCACTAAAACATATATTCACAATCATAATTTTCACTTATAGTTACACTTCTATAATCATTTCATCACAAGCGCTTACATATTCAATAGGTTACTTAAGATGTAGAACTATTTACTTCATTACATTTATTATTTTATTGAACAATTTCCCTCCTAGTCGTTTATTAGATCTTTCATTATAAATAACTTCTAAATTTAGAACTACTCGTTGGTTCTGACTGAAAACCAAGCGCCTCAGGGAACTTAGGCATATGCTCAACAGCGCCATTTAACTGCCTTGACAAAATAGTAGTTTATGTGACTGTAACATAATGAAAGGTAATAAAATACGAGTGTGAGTTTATGACACGAACCGACAGACGAATTTCATAAAAACATCACACCAGGGTTTTAATGCCTAATTATGTACAGTTACATACACCGCTTTATCTATATACATATTATAAGCTCGCTATGATGTGTTCAGGAGTCGCATGTTACAACTGGCGAAGTGGCGGCAAATAAAAACTTTTCTCACGCATGTCACGCAACAGTATTTTTTTTTTAATTCATAGACCATTGACTTACAAATAAATGGACGACGGGTCTAATACAAAAACCACGAAAAAAATGTCCCAAGTCAACCTATTCGAAATTTAAATTGTTATGTCATCGCAGTATCGCGCTGTCCGTAGAACAAATGAAGACTAAAGCGGAGTGTCGCGCTCTGTATACGATTTTAGCGCCTTACAAGTGCGGACACTTTTTAGCGCGGACCCGACGTCCGTATAATTGTAAGTCAATGTCATAGACTAACTAGAATCGGCCCCAACTATTATATCGTTCGATATCAAGTAACGTGTGAAAATTGTTTGCCATTGACATTTCATTTCGAATAAAACTTCATCTCGACTGATATTAGAATTGAGGTCGAATCAAATTGTTTTATTTTTCAGAGATGTTCGAAATTGGAATGTAATAATAAAGTCGAATTTGATGCTAATGTTAAGAGCTCTCATGCCAAAAAAGTTTTGACGTTGGCTCCGCCCAAATTTGTGAAACAAATATATGCCTGAAGTTCGCGTGACATGCGACAGGAGATGTTGAATTTTGCGCATTAAAAGTACCAAATTCGTTTTAGCGGAATAACTCTAAAACTAAAGGGATTTAAAAAAATCCTCAGTGACAGTTGTCGATCATGCATAAATATAATTAATTATGTAATTTTTGTCCTAATAACCTGTAGCATTTCGAGGATAAATCGAAAAAATGTGAAAATTAGAGGTCATTTCGTGATTTTTATCTATCGAGGAAACTTTATTGTTTTATGTTTCTGATTAGTGTCTAAGCTTGAATATATCGTGTAGTTACTCATACAATATTTTATTTTTAACTTTAAAGTGGATATACCCCTCTAAAATCAAATCGAAGATTAGGAGTTTTTCCTCTGCTGCCTCTTAAGCAATAATAACAATGTCACACAGATAAGAAATTTGTTCTAACAAAACAGTTTATCGTTGCTGGTCGATTTGCGGTTTTTGAACACATCATGATATCTGTGTAGATAAAATGTTATATTTTTCTTGTTGTATTCAATCTATATTTGTGTCATACTTGTGAAGTGTATATCTATCTCTTTATCATATACGTCTCACCACTGGACACAAGTCGCCTTTAACAAAGGGGCGTAAAGTAATAATCTATTGTGAATATTTTCAGTACGAAGTTTTTTGGCATCTGCTTATATCATACTATTTCCGAAAGCAATTACCCGGCCATTTCTCAACCAATATGCACGATATTTGAAACTAGCTTAAGAAATACAATTCTACAGGTCGTGACGTAGCACTAAGTTTGGATTTCGACCTGTGACCCGAGATAATCGAGTTCAAAGGTCACCTTGTTAAGTCTACGGGAAATGTGCAGAACAGCGAATAAAAAAGAATGACTTCTGCGCTTCGGTAGAGAAGCGACATCCCGCCGGGTACATTTTCTCGATTTTTTTTATGAAATCAGAAGAAGTCCTCTTTTTTGTTTTTTGTTTTAGTATCCATGTATCCATAATATATAAAACTTTTCATAGAATTACTTCACTGCATGTCTGCCACGTTTAAGGACTGATTTTCTTTTTTTTTGAAACCGATTTCCTTGTTTATATTAAGTTTTCGTACATTTTAATAAGAGATATTTGTCTTTACACGGGAAATAGTATTTTTAGCACTTAATAGCATTATGCAATTGAAATTATTTTGTCGAATCTATTTCTTTTTTTTTTTTTCTAACAAACCTATATCAAACTCCAGTCAGCCGTGATCGTTAGACCTGTAAAAGGCCTGAAACGTTGGTTTGTTGGAAAAAATGTATATACGCGACTTAGATCCGAAAAAATTGTTTCATTTGCAATGTATGGCAATTGCTAAAACCTAGGAACTCGATCGTTTCGTTCTTATTACAATTGGTGTAAGTGTTTACGAGTTAAACAACTAAAGGACGTTTTAGGTCCATTTTAATTTGATTAATTTAGTTTGATGATATTTTTAAACTTAGAATCTTAAAGTAAAAATGATAAATAACAGTTTTGGCTACTTACAATAATATGAATAATGACATAGGAAAGTCACAGTTCAACGTAATTTGGTCATACATATCGTTTGGTTAAATTACTCTCTTTAACAATTTATTTTCACACATTTTTTTTTGCGAAAATTGCGCTGTCGTGTTTGTGAATTTGTTCCGATTCATAAATTTTCCGGTTAGATTATGTCCCGGAAAAAACCAGTTATTACATACATATGGATCGCAGCTATAATATATAGGGTTTCTCATGGCAAACATTTTCCGTATGGATAAGTAAAATCATTCCCTAAAATCTAACAGACGTTTAAAGGTCACCCTATCCCTTGCCGACTCTTTGCGATCAATTTGAGCTTCTACTAATCTATGAATAAGATGTGTATGTATTGTATTTTATTTTAGAATGTATTTTATGGTTTTGTATTGTTTTGTTCATTGTTTATTATATAATTAATTTTCAAACAGGTTTTGCTTCTGGTTTGACAATTTCATACACAAAAATGATTTCTAGTTATTAATACAAATATCGAAACACTTAGAAAAAATTCCTTTTCACCTCACTAGCTTGGAAAGGCTTACTCTCTCATTAGAAATCTGCGCGCAAAAGCGTTTTGATATTCGAACGTGACGATGGACTGTGGTGCACCTAACTTTTTCTTTCGATGAAAAAAAAGATAATGACACGTACAACTACGCGATTTGTCGTACATTACTTATTTATGTAATATAAATCCGTTGATATATTTTATTAAACGACTTCAAAAAAAAGGAGGAGGTTATACATTCGGCTGTATGTATGTTTTCAAATTACTCCGTTCAATTGTGGGCCGATTTTGAAAATTCTTTTTTCTTATTATTGTT
The DNA here is from genome assembly GCF_003589595.1 of Hyposmocoma kahamanoa. NCBI lineage: Eukaryota > Metazoa > Arthropoda > Insecta > Lepidoptera > Cosmopterigidae > Hyposmocoma > Hyposmocoma kahamanoa. The sequence goes on from NW_020654466.1 coordinate 3,973,470, forward strand.
GACATTAAATTGACAATGATAACTAATTGTGTTTGTTAAATTATTTTGATTCGTCGAAGAACGGAAATTATTTCAATAATTACTTAATCGCACAAAATTATTTAGAGGTGAAAATTCAGAACGCATTCTAAGGTAAACTTTTTTTTTATTAGAAAAACTGATCGGAAATGAAACTATTTTTCCGGATTTAAATCGTGTATATTTGTCTTATCAAACAAACCGACGTTTCGGCCCCTTTACAGGTCCAATGGTCACGGTTGACTGAGGTGGTACAGTCTTACACCAGTTATGTTTAACATTGTTGCAAAATACCCTATTTTTTTCACTATAGTTACAATAGTTATTAATTAATACCCTCGCTACGCTCAGGAATCAATTTTTGAATCGTCAATCTTACCTCGCTCGCGTCAATCAACAACTTTGCACCCTTGCGTAACAAATAACTATTAATCCGACTGGATTGAAACAAGTCTTCTAGCCAACGGTGCCAGGCGCTACGCCAGCTAAGCCACGGTACGAACCAGCGGACCATACGAATATTTCCTTGTTTTTGTTGCAAATATTTGTTTGTGTGTGTAAAATATTAGTTTTTAACGACTTTTTTGCCGAAGCGCCATCTCATCATCAGAAAGCAGATCAGGTCATCATGAGAAATCTATTTCTTCACTTCACCATTGGTTTCTGTTTAATTAGGCAGCAAGTATGTAGAAAGAGTAGCTGAAACTTTTCTTTTGTTGCTATGACAGTGTTATTTACATAATCTTGTAAATCTGCACATTTCTAGGTTCTCCGTCATCAATTTATAAAATTTTGGTGGAAATATAAATATTGATTTGAAATCTAATGTTTTGTAGGAAATGAAACTATTTTTCCGGATTTAAATCGCGTATATTTCTTTTTTCAAACGAACCAACGTTTCGGGCCCTTTACAGGTCCCATGATCACTGTTGACAATCAACCGTGACTATGTGTAACAACCGCGAAAACTTAAGATCTCGATATACAGGCTGTATATTTGAAAGTGAGACATATTCATACATGTCGTAGTAAATCATGTTACAACATAATATAGACTAAAGTAAAATTAGGATATGGGATAGAACAAAAAATAAATCAACAAAATGTGTTTTGAAGAGTACATAGGAATAAACCGTTTCCCTTTACGTTTGATTTCGAGTGCAATCGGAATACTATGAAGCGATCACCGAGTGAGACAGCAACAATAACATTGATTTCACATTTACGTTTTAGCATTATGTTAATTATTTTTTACTTGAACTATCATCGAAATGTTTTACGTACTAAAAAATATAAGTTTATGATTTAGTAACTAGTTATCATTTAATAAGAATTGAGGTTTTTGGCGTAGTTAAAAATGTGAAATCAAATTATTTACAATGATTGATTTTTTAGTTATTTACAATTTTTTTACACTTACGTGTTACGGAGCAAGGGTTCAAAATGTCCACCGTTTTCCACAATTCATAGTCTAACACGGCATAGTAAATTTTATTTTAAATTGTACAACACAAACACATTTTGTCTCACAGTGTAAAATGCTGAGATAATCCTCACACGCAACACTTCGGCACTGTTCACCTCCTCCGCGTAAAATCCGATTTGGGAACATTTAAATAGCTTGCCTTACACTATCACCACTTATTGCGTAAAATCGCACCATCTCAGTCAATTCAACGTTAGAATAAATATCCATTTTGCGGCGATCGGGCGAGCGGAAGTACAAATAATTTAGTTTTAGTGTCTTCGTTAGATCAAGGTCGCGTGTGCACTGAGCAATTTCGCGTATGCCCTCGCGCCCCCACCTGTACTTTACTTTTCGCCACCGTATGGCCATCCGCCGCTGCGTCGGAGCAATAATAGTGATGTGCATAGATTTCGATAACTAATGTTGTTTGAAATTAATAACTCCAAATCGTCGTCGTTCAGCAATGAACCGCTAGATGGCAGCACTATGATTGAATGTCGTAACTTATAATAGAACAATAATAGGTATTGATAGTATTGAACTTTCAACAATATTCCAACAGGGTAAAGTTTAAGTTATATTAACAATCCATAATTTGTTTTTTCTTTTTAAATTTGAAACTACGACCAATCAATATCAAGATTTTGTAGTGTATCAAATTAAGGATGTGTGAGTTTTGGCGACATCGGTTCTGATAGTAATCGAGGTTTAATGCACTTTCATTGTTTTTTTTCTTCCATGGTTGGTTTCCCTAGTGCGGGTATGAGTGTGTGCGTTATTATTATTATAATGTACGTAAATTTCAACATTTCGATGTCCTGACCACAAAATCAAAGCAGGCACATAAAGATTTTTCATGTTTTTATGTCAGAACCAACTAGACAATAATATTCATAATCCAGAAACAAAAATGACATTACATGGTTATCATTCCACTCCGTCCATTTACCGGGCACGGCTCTCTTAGAAGAAGTGTGTTTAGGGCTGTACTATATACGAACAAGATTCTTTTGGTGCTGTGTTTGCGGTTTATTTTTTTCGGGATCCTCTAATTGTGATATGATTATTCGTCGCCTTATTATGCTTATGCTGTATCTGTAGATTCAAACCATCATTACCAGTGTACTTATTTATAGTGAAGCTCAGCCTGTCCGGGTAAGCTTGTGTAAACGATACTCTTTGACAGGCGAAAAATTGTAAATTGCTCCCTTCATTATGGAGATCAACGCTAAAAAACAACAAGAGCTTGCCATTGGATACTGTAGTAGGTTTGATGAATATTGACACTTAAATTAAAAGTTGACAGGAACTTTATAGTAGTATCTTTTGTTTCAGGTAAGTTGACTTTTTGGTGGCAGAATCACTTTCAGAGGGGATGGTGGAGGTGATTTATGAAAAACAAGATTTAATTTAGGTAAGTTTAGTAATCTTTGTCGACCATTAACCTCTTAAAAAAATCTTTATCGATACAAACGCGCGACTGCAGTCGCTAGTGTTGGGTCATGTGCGAAAAATCTGTACAGGTTGTGACGCGTCGCGGCGCGCGCCGAGAGTGAGGACGATATTATGAAAGGCCGCCAGTCGGAGCGAGCGACACTCGCTGGAGGAGCTTACTACCGTAAGAATCTCCACCGGGTGATGGGCCGTTGAGAGCGGTGCGCATAACCAAGGTGAACCTCAGGCCGTGTAAATTGCTCGTCTTCCGCCCCGCGTAGGGACTACCCCCCAATATTTAATCGCGATTGTATCGCTGCCATGTCGCGTACGTGCGTAAATGTAGAGAATTAGAGACTGCATCGCTATTGCAACGAATTCATTCAATATCTCGCGCCTTATGTCGCTCTCGCGCTCTGCCTTTTTTATAATATCAAGTGACGGTATGAACGAGTCGTGCGCCTAATAGTAAGCTGCACGCCTGTCCATAACAGTTGCAGTGCCACTCTGAGCTTCAAATCGCAAATATTTGTGGGGCACTGCTTTGCGCCCGTCACCCTGACACATAAGTTGACAAGTCCCATGTGCCTTAAATTTTACCGGCACCCTTCAAAACCGGAACACAGTAATGCTAACATTACCGTTTGGCGGCAGAAATAGGTAAGGTGGCGGTACTTCCCTGGACGAACTCTTTCACAAGGAGCTCTACTGCTTACATAGTCGTGCTAGCCCTATAAATTGCCGACGTCTTAAAAAGAGCATAGAAATACCCTGAAAAAAAAAACCGAGCGTGTGTGAAATAACTAAAATGAGTTCGAGCAGGAATAAAGTCCGTAGTCTCTGTCTACCGCATTGGGTGACAGACGTGTTGATATGTATAAAATGAAAAGTTTAATTAACAGGATGTAAGAATTTCATTGTTTTTAATAACCATATTCAGGTACGGGAGCGAGAATGGCAGATCATCACAATGGTAAATTCACATAATGTCAAATTCTCCCTATAGAAAATTTCGAAAATAGCGAATTCACAGTGGCAAATTCTCACATTGGTAAATTCTAGAATAAGCGTTTTAGCAATTCACATTAAGATTATACATATAACGCTAATTATGTTAAGCAAAACAAAACAACTCATTTCATGATTAAATTCAGTACGTATATGGGTACGTAAATAAATAGTTTCAAAAGTTTTGCGGAGTAGGCTAAGTAGTAAAAGTAAACCGTGTGTGGCTCACACATGGTATACAATTAATGTATTATTCGAAACCGGGCCTCGGCCGAGCGCTGAATTATAAGTGGCCTCCTGAATTCGTCACCACCCCACACGCGCCAATTCGCTCGAACAACGTGAATTCGTAGTTAGCTTGTGTCTGTAGTAAATTTTGTATCAACTGGAATTTGAATAACGTAAATAACAGTCCAAATAATATCTTCGCTATTATCGATACTGACAACTTCTCGTAACGCTATTGCTTTTCGAAATATTATTTGTGAATAATCTCAGTACAGAGACCTAAAAATCCGACCTCGAAAAGTTCGAGGAATTATATCTATTTGCCAAGTTTTTTTGGAGTCGGTTACCGGAAAGTGCGCAAATCTGGATTCATCCCCTAATTCGCATCTAGACGGGACCTATAACAATCGGTGCTCACTGCTTAAAGTATATTGAGAGAAAAACGCCTTCAATTGGAGCATATCAAAATCAACCATTAAAATAATTGCTCCTTATAAAATTTAGGCGCTATTTATAAAAATAAGTCTTCATGCGTAAACATATCGCTGGCCATTGAAAGCTTGCCTTTCAATCAGTTATATTTGCTTCATGAAGTGTTAATAAAAATGGAAATAAATTAATTTGCCACTCTGGAAGTGTACAAATTTTTGAAAAGGATCCTACAATTCCTGTAGCAGTTTTGATATCAGCCACTCTATTGACGCCATCAGTGCCAGGAAACAAAATGACGTAATTATAGTTCTTTGCTGTTTCTCTTTTCTTTACAAGCTATTTAAATACATGCTCACAGTTTAAACGTTAAAATAAACTTATTTAACGCTTTTCTTCATACTTATCTACTTAGAACCAAATGGTCGGTTAGGGGGTCAGCTTAGAACTAATGTGGTTAGTGGGGGCCTGGGGGTTTTCGCTAAAAGCTAAAAACTAAACATATAAGCAGACGTACTAACTTGTTGTTTATATATGTATGTCCATAAACTAGTCTGAACTACCCATGTAAATATACATTCTGTATGACTAATGGCTTCAGTCTGTATTTTATTGCATTGTGTTGTGTATTATGCCTTCTATAAAACAAAAAAAGGACAGAATATTTCACAAGAAATTGGGAAATCTCTGCAGTAATTTGAACCTTCCTTGACATGTTTCTTGGTGACAATAAAACATCAAAACACTCGGAAGTATAGACCATGTATGTAAGCATTTTTCCAAACCAGACAATAAGGGCTTTATTATATCCATCAATTCGACGTTGCCAGGGGCCGATTCTCGTGTGGATACAGAACTGCCAATCGGAAAAACATTGCAGATGTCAATCGCTAATAGGTTTTGTATTTTCTAGGAATCTTACTACAAATAGAAGTCTCAATGCTGGAGATACAATGAGTAGCAATAATGGAAATACAACGGAAGCATTAGAGATCAGGATCTCGCACGGGATTTTTTTTGTTTCATTAAATTACTTCAATCGAAACAGGCTATACAGGTAGGGCAATTTACAATCTATTTTTTTATGTTAACAAAAGACAAGTCGTGGGCCTTGTGGTAAACGACACGCCAATCCTTAAGAGGGAGCATGCCAAAAAAGTTTTGACGTTGGCTCCGCCCAAATTTGTGAAACAAATATATGCCTGAAGTTCGCGTGACATGCGACAGGAGATGTTGAATTTTGGGCATTAAAAGTACCAAATTCGTTTTAGCGGAATAACTCTAAAACTAAAGGGATTAAAAAAATCCGTAGTGACAGTTCTCGATCATGCATAAATATAATTAAATATCTAATTTTTGTCCTAATAACCTGTAGCATTTCGAGGATGAATCGAAAAAATGTGAAAATTAGAGATCATTTCGTGATTTTTATCTATCGAGGAAACTTTATTGTTTTATGTTTCTGATTAGTGTCTATGCTTGAATATATCGTGTAGTTACTCATACAATATTTTGTTTTTAACTTTAAAGTGGATATACCCCTCTAAAATCAAATCGAAGATTAGGAATTTTTCCTCTGCTCCTGCTCTGCTCTTAGGGTCGTATTCTAGAACTCTACTCAATGCTCAAGTCGGGATTGCATTGGAAACACAAGCACTGGAAATACGACCCTAATGGCAGGGACTTGAGTATGATTTCGAGTGCTTTAAACCATATTCAAATCCTGACTTGAGCATTGAGTAGAGTTCTGGAATACGACCCTTAATAGTTCCAGTGCCTAGAGTATATAACCAGAAATAGAGACGAAATAAGGGTGATACATTCCTGGTAACTCATCAGTGATACATCACTTATAAATATCAACTCTCGTTTGCAGTGAAATTACAAATTAGAAAGCTGAAATACAGCGCCAACAACTGACCTGTGTGTACGTGTCCGTATATTCCAAATATATTCTGTATTTATTGTAATAAAGATAATATCTCTAACAATGACGTGCTGTTCGATTCAGTGGTGTGGGAAAAAACAGCAAAACATCTAATTACAAAACAAACGAATGAAATTTAATCCGTAATATGTAATTTTGCAATTTTCGTCCATTATAGCAAAGCTCAAATTAACTGGACGTGTTGAAGTGAAACAATTGACAACACCCATTGTTGACATCCGTCAGTTGTTTCGAACTCGGGCTAGCCAATCGGAGCGCAATTGTCACAGTGATGATATGGCAGAATAGTTTTCAAAGAAACTAAATAGCATTTCGTGTCTATTTCTGGTTATATACTCCATGTTCCAGTACCGCTCAAAGCTTTAAATCGCAAAGATGTGATTGGGCACTGCCACTGTGCCCTTACCTACCTTGATACAAAGTTGACAAGTCCTACGTGGCTTTAGTTGTACCCCTAGCCTTCAAGACCTGGGCGGCAGAAATAGGTAATGTGGCAGTACTTCCCTGGACGAACTCTTTCACAAGGAGCGCTACTGCTACTAAATCAATTAGTTGGATCTTATTTAATTATACCTACTATGTGATAACACCTATTGTATCTGTTTAAGAAAATCTATCTGTAATTACTAAATAAAAAGTCAGTCACTTTTAATGGACGTGGCCTCTCCCAATATGCTCCTTTTCACCCGGCCCTCAACTTGTCGCATCCATCTGCTACCAGCAGCCTTTCGCAGATCGTTGCTCCTTCTGGCCAGAAACTGAGCACATTGTTGTTATGATTCTCGAGTAAGATAGAATAAAGAGTTGCTTTAAGAGGTACGCTTTTATCTTAAGTTTTATAGTATTTTTCCATTTTAAACAGTACGCTTCGAGATACCTTCGATCCGGATTACTGCAATACTGCATTGCAGTGGAAATAGGTGGCGTTACCTAACCAGACGTGCTCTCCGTAGAGAATACATCAACAAAAGCATCAGACAGTACTAGATAATCATTCGAAATGGATTTCTTGTGTATTTTTTATTTATGGGTTAAGTTTTAGGATGCCTAATGATGGATGAGGATGAGTAACATCCTGAAAATATGTTTAATATTGGATGAATCTAATACTGGAATCGGGGATCATCGCAATGAGAGCTTCATCGTTTATTTACTCAATCGTAAAAAGTGCTTTTAGCTTTTTTTCTGGCATGAATTTCGTTTAAAAGAAATGATTTCTATTTATTTTTAATCGAGTTCAAAAAAAAAGGAGGTTACACGTTCGGCAGTATGTATATTTTCAGATATCGCCGTCAATTGTGGACCGATTTTGAAAATTCTTTTTTGTTTGAAAGGGTGCACTCTCGTAGTGGTCCCATTGTCACCAAGTCAGAATCCGATGAAGGGATCCCATGAAAATCGAAGAAAATCCTGAAATTTTATAGGCATGTCCGTATTCGCCAATTTCACTATCAATTGCGCACCCATTTTGAAAATTCTTCTTTTGTTTCATAGGGTATATATGTATACTCTCGAGGTGGTCCCAGATGTTGTTCCAGGTTAAACAAAAGTCGACTTTTCACTTGACACAATACCTACATGTAATCAACAAATCACTGTCACCATGACAACCAGAAAAGTAAATATAAAATGTACAAAGTAGTCCGTAGCTGTCCCACTGTCATCAAGAAGTCGGAATCTAATGTGCGGATCCCACGGAAATCGGAAAAAGCCGATAATGCAAAATTACGAGGTCGGTTTTTTTTTCGTTGAAAAACTTACAATTATAGCATAAAGTCACCTATAAGGTCACTGCATAAAGTACTAAATAAAATGCTTCATCATCATTAACGGACACAGGTCTCGTTTCTTGTTATCGTATCGATGGCATGTACTATAATGCCTGCCATCGTGGAGAAAGGGTTTGCTAATCGGCGTAAGGTATTCGCCGATTGTTGCCCTGGGTGCACCAGACGTACAGAAAAAGAATAGTACGTCGTGCGGGGCCATAGTCCACCACCCTGGCCCATTGCGGGTTGGGGAGTTCACTTCACACAAGGCGACTTTTAGCAGCGATGCAGTTGCTAATCGTCTGCGTTTATACACACGCGCGATTTTAAGCAGCGATGCAAACGCTCGATTGCATCGCTACACTTGGGATTTATAGGCGATTGCATCGATGCAATCGCGAGTTGTCGCGCAAAAGTCACTCATAGACATGGCGGTTTCTTTTTATGACGGTAGGAACAACTCGTGCGCCTGGTGGTAAGCGACACGCCGATCCATAGCAGTTGCAGTGCCACAGAGCTTTAAATCGCAAAGATCTGAGGGGCGTTACCTCTGCGTACGTCACCGTAAGTTGACAAGTCCTATGTGCCTGTAATTTCACCCACAAGATTTCAAAACAATCGCAAATGGACGTAACTTAGGCGAATGTCGCTCCACGGTTCGGAACCGTTGACCTCTCATTGGGAAGCAGCCTTTTTCCCACTAGAGGCAAACTTCCAGACCTTGATGACCGTCGTCGATTAGCGTGCCTTTATTTTATACGACCGATTACAGAGATAGACTTTTCATGACACACTGAAAAAAGAGATAATACACAAACGTATATACAGAATATCATCTCATTTTTCAGTTTCTCTCACTCTCTTGAAGTTACCTACACTTGAAATACTTGTGTTACTACCTAATGAGATCTATTTTTAATCTCCGACGCGAAAAAAACCGAGTCATAATTGTGAAACCTTTCTCTGTGTGTGTTTTATGTGTGTGAGTGCACCGTAATGGGTTGAATACCTCGTTTCATGAAAATTCATACATTTATTGGGTTAACCATCAGGTCCTATGTAGGTTCTATTTATCTTGGTTGGGCCTGCAATAGTTTTATATTTTATTTATTTGGGTCCACAAACCGTAGACACTATTAAAACTTTTTACTAAATTTCTTACAAATAGTATGTAACCGTTAACCGAGAAGTGGTGATGCTTATCAATAATAAACAACTGCTTAAAAAATAATAGTTATAATAAAAAAAATCAAAAATAGTCACCGAAAAATCAAACAAAAGTTTGATACAAAAGTAATATTTTGTTACATTTTTTTGCTTATAAAATGTAAGTGCGCATTTGACCTCCATCGCACCTGATGGAAATCATACCTGATGATGAGGCCGACGATGGAGCACGCACACCTAAATAACGCTTGAAAAGGCCCAAGTTATAAAGTTCAGGAAACAAGTCTGCAGACAGGGAATTCCAATATGTAAACAAAATTATAAATGAAAAAATATTAAATAAGTTGACATATTTTTAAGCAAGTCTAGTAATAACTTTTTAAACACACCACTACGCGTAGATAAAATGTCTACGAAGTTGAAGTGGGTATCATACCTATTACACGCTCAAAGGTACACAGTGTGCATGGTCATATGTATCAATATTATATTGATATTATTATATCCATCATATTTTAGTGTACGACCAACGTCGAAAAAAGTGGGGAGTTATAATTTTGTAACCTTTGTTTGTATATCTTATGTCTGTGTTTGTTTGTGGCATCGTACCTCCCAAACGGATGGACTTTTTTTAATTTTTTTTTATTGTGACTCGGCAAAATGACTGCACCGCGCCTGATG
>NW_020654466.1:3984019-4026049 GCF_003589595.1 Hyposmocoma kahamanoa
TCCCAAAGGTGCGAACAGTACTCCATGCTGCTTCGGACCTGAGCTTTCTGACTAATCTCAAAACTGGTTTTTGGCGCGTCCAGGTGGTAAAAAACAATTTTTAAAAATCCGACTTGGCGCAAAAAAACGGGTGCGTCAAGTTAATTCACCTGAATTAATTCACCTAGGTTCATGATGGGTGCACCTGGGTGCATTACTCGGAACACTCATCATACTGTAACCCATTTGTATGGCCCACTGCTGAGTAGAGTCTCCTCTAAAAACGTTAAATGTAGGTATTCTGGATAATTATATAAATTTATGGTTAGAAAGGTGGATAAATTTGCTATCAGGTAAGATATATTCCAATGACATACCTAAACTTCTCTCAGTTATTGTAGATTTTTCAGTCATAAAATAGTTAGCGAGTGGTTCAAAAATAGAATTCACCTCACTACAGCGAGGGAAGTGGTAGATAAAAAAAAACAGTTGAACTATAAAACCTTTTTTAATGAAAAGAAAAAGTTTATCTTCGGATGTAGTTCTTCAATGAATTAAAATAATTTCATAAACATAATTAGTTATCATTATCAATTTATTGCCAGTAATAATAAGAATAAAAACTACCAACGGATTTATGTTACATAAATAAGTAATGCACGACAAATCACATAATTGAACGTGGCATTATCTTTTTTTTTGCCACCAAAAACCTTTTCCATGGTAGCGTTAAAAAAACGCTTTTGCGCGCAGATTTCATGGGAAAGAAATCCTTTCCGAGCTAGTGAGGTGAAAAATTAGTTATCGTTGTCAATTTAATGTCAACAATAATAAGAATAAACTATACCAAGGGATATAAATTACATAAATAATGTACGACAAATCGCGTAGTTATACATATCATCATATTTATTTTTTATCGAAAGATAAAGTTAGGTGCACCATTGTCCACCGGTCAAGTTCGATTTTCAAAAATCTTTTCCATGCTAGAGTGGAAGAAACGTTTTCGCGCGCCTATTTTTTATGAGAAAGAAAATCTTTCCGAGCTAGGGAGGTGAAATTAATATTTATTTTATTTCCACTCATCCAATAGAATAAATAATAACAAGAATGAAGTAGGATCTTATTAGACACCCGCTACATAGATGCACGCCGTACTGCATTTACTTGATTTCGGTCCGTAAGTGCGGTTCAAACCAGCCAACAGGCTGAGAAAGAGGAAAATAATAACTGTGTCGCGGTGCCATGTACACACACACACATAGAAAACAAAATTACACCCAAACTCAATGTTATTTACAATTATTGTATCGAGTTCTTAGGTTTTCGCGATTGTTACACATAGGAAATGAAACTAATTTTCCGAATTTAAATCGCGTATATTTGTTTTTTCAAACAAACCGACGTTTCGGCCCCTTTACAGGTCCCATGGTCACGGTTGACTGAGGTGGTACAGTCTTCAACCAGTTATGTCTAATATTGATGCAAACCACCCTATTTTTTCACTATAGTTACAATAGTTATTAATTAAATACCTTATTTTTAATTTTACAAAGAAAACATTCCAATTTACGCTACATTAAGTTTTACAAATTATTTTATTGAATGAATTTTTATTAAGTTCAATTTATTATTAATTAATAATAGAAATTAGAATAAAGTAAAACATATTAATTAGTACTGCAGTCTTATGTCTGTTTGGGACTTTTCATTACAGGAAATACTGGATCCCAAACTGATGGTACAGAGAAACCATCTTCCCTGTTGAAATTAGGATGTTTTTTAATTTCAATGTGCTCTCGCAGCATCCTGGGTAGATAACGGACTTCTTTTGCAAGGACCTGGGGTTTGTCAAACTTCATTGAATGTGTAGGTTTATCCATGACATGCTCGCAGACTGCAGACTTGTTTACGCGACGGTGTTTGACATCAGCTATATGTTCTTTGACGCGGGTACAAATACTTCGCTTTGTTTGTCCAATATAAGAGAGACCGCACTCACAGTCAAGCTTGTAAACTCCTGCATCCTGTAAGGGGATGTTACATTTCATGGGTCTCAGGAACTGAGAAATATTCCTCATGGGCTTGAAATAGGCCTTGAAAGATGCACGCCTGAGGACTCTTCCGATCTTGTCTGTAACACCTCTCACGTAAGGTAAAATGGCAGGTCTTCGCTCGACTGTTGGTGGTTTCACCGGGGCCTGCGGCATTGGCGTGGAATCTTCAACTTATTCGCATGTAGGACTTGCTTTATATGCTGAAGTTCCCCTGTCAGGTGATTACTGTCGCAGACGTCATGTGCTCTCTGAAACAAAGATTTGCCCACGGTAGCTAACTGGCTAGGATGGTGATGGGAATTACCATTGTCCACCTGTCTGTATGGGTTTTCTTTCGAATACAGTATGGCCTAAGGTGTTATTAGGATTTCTTTTAATTAAAACATCTAAGAAAGCTAAAGTACAACAATTCTCTTGTTCCATAGTAAATTGGATCTTAGTACTAAAAGAATTAAGATGGTCCAAGAAAGAAGGTATGCTATCTTTAGGTAATATTGTGAAAGTATCATCAACATACCGCTTGAAAATCTTCGGCCTAGCTGGGGCCATGGGTAAAACTCGCTCCTCGAAGTTTTCCATGAAAATATCGGCAATAACGGGTGATACCGGTGAGCCCATCGCTATACCGTCAATTTGTAGGTAGAATTTATTATTCCACAATAGGTAGCCTGATGTTAGGCAGTGTTCTAATCATTTTGCATATTCAATGGATATATTATGTTCCCTTAGTTTTCTACGTACAATTTCAATGCAGTCTTTTACTGGTAGGCTGGTAAACAGCGACTGAACATCAAAACTGACCATGGTGTCATCATCAGTTAACCGTAGATCTTTGATTCCACTGATGAAATGGTATGAATCCTTCACATGTGTAGAAGTGTTCCCTCTCAATGGTGACAGTACCTTTGCCATGTGTTGAGCCAGTTTGTAGGTTGGTGTGTCAATCTGGCTAACTATGGGGATGAAGTGGGGTGTCAGCCTTATGTATTTTTGGTAACCTATACAGTTTTGGAGGTTTTACGCAACAGGGTACAATTATGGTTTTATGAAAGTTTTTTTTAAGTAATATGTAATATCTATGATATTAAATTGTTTTTTTATGAAATTACTCGACTAGTTACTAGACAAACTAGTAACCAGTTCATACATTTCTCACTGACGGCCCTAAAACCAAGAACAAAAGATCTGCAACAATTACATAGAAAATTCATAAGTTTTGCTGGTTCGCTCCGTAGCTCAGTTAGGGGAGCGTCAGATACGATATGCTGATCTGATCGAAGGAATTTTTGTTATTGTGTAATATTCGTGTAATATCGAATTACGTCATGTAATAAACGCGTGCGTATGACATGACTAATGCGAGCCGAGGCAGCGAAAGTGGTATGTCAACTACGTTATGGGTCGAGGTTTATAGTCGATGCTTACCCCAATGGGACACAGGCGGGATGGTATGTATGTAATTAATATCTGTGCACTCTCCACGAAATATAGCCTAATAAAGAAAACAGAAAGGCTTAATTATATAACCCAATAATTGTGTTCGGGGCTTTGGAAGTTATACTTCATGTGGAAGTACTTTTGAGTACTTACCCAAAAGTACGAGGATCAAAAATTCAAGTACGGGCTTTACAGTGGGTTTTTCAAGTGCTTTCTGTATAGTTGTTGCCTACTGCTTTTGCGTAGAAAGCTACACGCCTATCCAAAACACTTGTAGTGCCACTCAGAGCTTTAAACAAAAATAAATAAAAAATAATACACAAAATAAAACAAAAATAAAACCAAATTAAACAAAAATAAAACAAAAATAAAATTAAATAAAACAAAAATAAAATAAAAATAAACGTTTTACGGTTTTCAAGGGTAAGGGTGCTGGTGATGACCTAATTATTAAATGGAGAGCCAGTTACAATGGTCCTCACCGATAAACACACATTAAGCAAATGAGCACTAAATTATAACTAGATAACTAGGTGGTTTTCCATATAAAATGTTTTCAACCTAATGCTCATATTTAATATAAACTTTTTTCATATAACAAATCACGTAATATCTGCCGTCAACTAACTAAAACGCGGCCAACAACAGCGTGACAAATGGCCAAATATTCGTTTTAAATAGCGTAAGATAGAGCACAAAATTATCTTTTCAAAACAGTTAAAATTAGTTAACGTGTTCGACTTATCGGAACTGACCCTAACGATGCGTAGCTGAAATACTGTTAAACAATTTCAATGTACTAAAACTGGGTTATGATTATCTATGATATCTCAAAAAAATATTTTGACACTTAACCGCGTAAATATAACGAACGTTTATTACATTGACTTACAATTATATGGACGTCGGGTCCGCGCTAAAAAGTGTCCGAACTTATAGGGCGTTAAAATCGTATACAGAGCGTCATTCACGCTTTAGTCTTCGTTTGTTCGACTGACAGCGAAGCAAGCAAAATTAGACAGTACTGCGATGACATTACGATTTAAATTCAGCGTTTTAGCTTTTTCATATTCCTTGACATGTCACTACGTTTAAATAGGTTGACTTGGGACATTTTTTTCGTGGTTTTTGTATTAGACCAGTCGTCCATTTATTTGTAAGTCAATGGTTTATTATAAAATTATTTCTTCTGTAATTTTATTTTTGATAACAATTATTATTCTAACACTTATTTTAAATACAATTATAAGTTATAAATCTTAGTCTATAAATAAATATATTAATAAAGTGAATTAAATTTGATGGAAAACATGTTCGGAAACGCAAACATATTCGGTTTCGGTATTCGTCGGCCGAATCGAGACACGCTCTCTTTACTCGCTCGGTTCGTGCTGCTTTTTCATATAATAACCTAAGTTAATAAAGCAGGCAAATTGCAAATACAGGTAAATACATCGTAAAAATTATCTGAATTCACAAGTATATATAAAATGATTGTTATATAAAAATATCTTTGGATAAAACTTTCCCATAAAATGTAAACTATTACAAACGAGAATTATATAAAATTAGGTTATAAGAAGGGTATTTTGTACAAGTGAAAATTATATGAAGTGAGCGTTATACCGGGTGGAAATTTGTAATGCCACCTGGAGGGAAAGTACTCTAAATACTGGAGATAGAAATTTTTACTTAAAGGAAACATTTCTTTATTTTTTAAAAGAAATAAAACTGCATTCATAGATTTTCTTAAATTTCTAGCAACACGCGGGAATCGAACCCGCTTCAATCTGAAAGAAATGCACCCTGCACTTTTATTGCATCGATTGATAGGGTTAATTGTAAGAATAAAATCTCTCTCACAAAATTGGTTAATTAAATGAAAAAAAAAACCATGAAATCATATCGTATTTTAATAAAACGAAAAAAATGGTAATCTAACTAATTAGTTGCTCGAAATGAGCTCCATTTCGAGCAGCATTACAAACATGTGCTAATTGCAATCTTCTTATCTAAATAGTACTTCGTCATTTTAATGGATAAATGACGTCAACGATAATTAACAAGTAATCTGATGGACCTTTGAGTAAAAGTGCTTTAACTTGACCCATTGAATTTATAACTCTAGATTTCATGGTTTGTAAGAGAGATTTCATCCTCATAATTGACCCTATCGATTGATTTAATAAAAGTACAATGTGCATTTTTTTAAAGATTTTAGCGGGTTTGATTCCCGCATGTGACTGGCAATTTGCGAAAATCTTTGAGTGCAGTATTATTTCTTTTTAAAAATAAAGGAATGTTTCCTTTAAGTAAAAATTTCTATCTCCAGTATTTAACGTACTTTCCTTCCAAGTGGCATTACAAATTTCCTCCCTGTATATGTCACACGGCTATGCCACATGAAGGGAAAGTACCTTAAATACCGAAAATAGACAGTGTTACTGAAAGAGGACTTTACTTTAATTTTAAAGACAATAAGAACTGCATTCAAAGATTTTTAAATAAATCGCTTGTCTGAACCGGGAATCGAACCCGTCATACGTGAAAAAAAAATGTAATTTTACTATACTTATCGATAGACTCAATCATAAGGATTGTTTTCTTCTAAATAACATAGCAATTTAAATAAAGGGAGGACCATGAAATTAAACATTTGATTTGAAATTTTGTTCAGGAAAATGAATTGCTTTTTCTCTGACTTTGCCGCGCTCATAACAACTGACATTATCATTTCAAAGTCTGCATTGCATTATATAATGCACTTATAATAAGAAGAAATTACATCTCTTTTTCAAGTTTGTACTCGTTAGTAATACTTTGAAATGATAATGTTAGTTGTAATTAACGCGGCAAAGTCAGAAAAAAGGCTGTATTTTATTTAAAAATCTTTGAATGCAGTTCGAATTGTTTTTAAAATCGAAATGAAGTCATCTATCAGTAAAATGTTCCATCTACCGCATTTAAGGTACTTTTGCCTCCGTGTGGCATAGCCACGGGACACCATGTATTTTAAAATTAGTTTATCTAATTTTTACACAAGTAAGGCACATGCCCCGGGCCTGTGCGGAATAAATCCTCTCCTCTGTGGAGGTCCCGTGTCCACCTGTGAGACGTATAATGAATAAGATTTGTGTTTAGAAACCGAAACGTCTCTTGCTAATTCAAGTCAACAGCTTTTATAGACAAAACCCTAGCATAAGACGTCATCACGTCGCTTTTTAGAACTTAGATATACAACGCCGCCGTAAGGCATAACGTAAATTGAAATACGTCTTCCGCACGCGGTCAAAACCAAATTACTTTTGCCTGTGGATATTTCTAAACTAACTCTTACTTTGAAAGTATTCGTGTAATGTTTTACTTTTGAACTGTATTGCTAAAATGTTAAATTAAACCTTAACTTTATGCATATGGATAATAGAATAGAATAGAATAGAATAGAAAATAATACTAAAAAATTATTGAAATAAACAAGATGTTGTTTAAGGTGATAATGTTGTTTGGTATCTTTTAGCAGCAGTAGAGCCCCTTGTGAAAGAGTTCGTCCAGGGAAATACTGCCACCAAACTTATTTCTGTCGCCAAGAAGTAATGTGAACATTATGGCCCTTCGGTTTTGAAGGGAGGATGCTGGTGAAATTGGTTTGTTAACTTATGTGTTAGGATAACAGGCGCAGTGGCAGTGCCTCTCAGATCTTTGCGATTTAAAGTTCTGAGTGGCACTGCAACTGCTATGGACAGGCATGTCGCTTACAACCAGGCGCATGACTTGTTTGTCATGTCAGTTGGTATCATAAAAAAAATAACTTGTTCCATCTGTGTATTTTAAGCATTATGGTTGCAGCAACAAGCAACAACAATGATTGCACATTTTTTTACTTATTAATTTAATCAAGTTGTGATTGATTCGATTAAGAATTTATCAAACAAGTTCAAAATTCAATTGGTTGGAGTCCGATGGAAATGAAACTAGTTCGGTACCGGATCTAAACCGTGTATATTTGTATTTTCAAACAAACCAGCGTTTCGGGCACTTTACAAGTCCCATGGTCACGGTTGATTATGGAGATTTTTTTTTATGATAATAAGTGACGAGAACAAGATCACCTGGTGGTAAGCGACACGCCTGTCCACAGCAGTTGTAGTACCACTCAGTGTTTTATATCACAAAGATCTAAGAGGCACTGACACTGCGCCTGTCACACTGAGACGTAAGTTCAAGTCAAGTTCCATGTGCCTATATATAATAATTTCACCAGTACCCTTATCCTTCAAAACCGGAACGTAATAATATTTATATTACTGTTGGCGGCTGAAATAGGTCGGTCATTCTCTAACAGGCGTTTGCTACCCGATTTCCGTAGCAATATTCCATTTTTAATCGTGCTATATTATTTAATATTCGAGTATTGTATGATGAAATATTATTTAAAAATTACAAGACAATATATTTGAAAAGAACAATGGGAAACTTCTATATAAATTTTTGTTGACATAATTTGTATGCGTCTGTTTATGAGAAATATGTGAAAATTTACAGTTAAAATTCCTGAACAAATTTTGTTTTGGGTTTACTACTCTGAGAAGTCTTGATTTAAAGACGTTCCAGTTTGAAGTTTTGGAAGTTACGTGTTACGTAATTGAATAACTTACAATCGGTGTATTATTTTATAACAAAATAAACTACAGAAGCCTTAATTAGAGTAATTACGTGAGGCGCACTATAAGTTTTCGGAATGAATACGAAAAAAATACTGTAAATGGTCAGAAATGAATTTATTGTTTCTCAAAATATTCTCCGTTAGCGTTAATGCACTTTTTCATACGAATGAACCAATTTTGAAAACATTTATGCCACTTCTACGTGACAATCTCTGAAACATATTTTTCATACTCTTCGACAGCCTCTTCAGGTGATGAAAATCGTTGACCGCGTAACTGGTTCTTAATTTTTGGAAATAAATAAAAGTCTGCCAAGTCAAGTTAAGGTGCCAGGTCGGGACTGTACGCGGGATGGCTCATAAGGTTAACGTTGTTCACCTTCAAAAATTCATTTGTCTGTCTGGCCGTGTGAGAACTGGCATTATCGTAGCGCAAGATGATACGGCGTTTACGGTTATTTTTACGAAGTTTGTCAATAGCTTTCGGCAAACAAATGGTCGTGTACCAATCACTATTCACGGTACAACGATTCTACAAAGCAACAGTAGCCACGTATCCAGTTATATTAAAAAAAGAAGCAATCATCCGCTTAGAGACATTTGCACGCGCACCACTTTAGTTGATTTCGGCTTATCTCGAAAGACCCATTCGCTCGATTGCTGCTTTGTTTTGGGTTCGTAACTATATATCCATGTTTCGGCACCTGTTACTATGTCCCACACCAAATTTGACGCTCGTTCGTTGAATGTGGTAAGCATGACATTGCACCATGTGACGCGATCCTTTTTTTGAGCCTCAGTCAAATTGCGTGGGATCCACCGAGAGCAAAGCTTCTTCACACCCAAATGCTTGTGTAGTATTGATTGTATTTGACTCATGCTTAAAGATGCCCGAATCTCTTGGTATGTCACATGCCTGTCTGTTTTGATCATACGGCGCACAGCATCGATGTTTTTGTTGTTCACAGTAGTGGACGGGCGACCATCACGAAATTCTTCACTGAAACTCACACGAGGTTTCAATTCTGCAAACTAGCTATAAACAGTCGTCTTGCATGGTGCTTCTTCGCCAAAAGCAGTTTGAAGCCGAGCGAATCTCCGCTGAGCTGTTATATTACACTTAAAGTCGTAGAAAATCATACTACGAAAATTTTCACGAGTTTAATCCATGGTGATGTAGACAACCAATTTGTAAAATGACGCCACAATGTAAAAACAAGTGACAGTCAGATGAAACAAACTGTATTCTGCAGCCAAAGAGTTCCATTTTCAAATGTTGTAATTACTTTTTAAATATTGTTTATGTAAGTGGCCAGTTCCGGAAACTTATAGTGCGCCCTATGTAGAAGCTGAATGGTGCCGTGGGTTTGTGACGTGGCGAAACTTCAGAGGATATTATTTTTTTATAGTGGTATGGTTAAAAGGCAAGAAGTCAAGTCATAACAAAAAAAACTGAGTTAATTAATATATACCACAGACTATTGCACTGTTAACTCGGACACAAATACTTTTTTTTGTGAAACGTGCCATCTATCCCTGATTTCGGGAACTTTCTTTTTAATAAGTTTTACCATTTTCTTGCGTGGCATTTTGGAGAAGGATTATTTACTTTTCTTTTTGTAATGAAATAGTTAATCTCTTATGACAAATTGGTCGAATCAGTACATTTGATATTACTTGAACTAACTTATTGCGGACTACATCCAGATATCGCTTAACGTTAAGAAACTATGAAACTGACAGTTGTAGATATCAGTCCGGTTATATACTAATTAATAGTCATTATTACTTTCTTTTAAATATGATTTAATGTCCAAATTTGGGTAGGCCGCTATTATAATTTGAAAAACCTATTGAATTTATTTGGTTCAAACTTGTAATTAAGATGTTTTTAAGACGCTAATAAATTAAGTTAACTATGATCTTGCCATTGTTCTTTATATAATAAAAATTGCCACGGAAGTTATATAGTGAACACTGGCCCGAGAATGACCAAGGCACGGGGACAGTACTTCCCTGGACGTTATCTTGCAAGGAGCTCTTCTACTACTGAAATAATTTAGGTGTCTACAGGTCTGTAATACATAGCTGGCATTTTTAAAACTGTAACATACTAACAAGTTATCTCAACAACCTTTCCGAACATTAATCAAAGGTATTAACCCATCAAGGCGTTTGTCCTGGACCACTCGTAATACAGTTAGGGCTATTATTTTCTCGGTGCTCCACCCGTCTGTGGGATCACGTCCGCATTGCCCAACCCATTGTGTGTTTCCATGTTAAACGTACGTTTAAGACGTATTTGTTAATGTGACAAATACATTAAATTCTGCGTTAAACGGATGAATGGTACGGCAATACTGTGAAAAGGGTTAACAAGCAAAATATTTATTTCTCGTCCTCATATGAAGTGGAGATACGTAATAAAATGTTCATCACACTTGCTCGTTAGTAGTATGATTGCATAGTGGCTGATTTGATTATAATGCCCCAAATAAAACCCTCGGGCCTTTTTCTTTCCATTACTGCCATGGTCGGTAAGGAGTTACTTTTTAATTTATAGCAGTAATTATTAATACAAAAATCGAATAATTAGATAAAAATTTCTTCGATTCCGCCGTATTCAAAACGACGTGTTCTAGCAAACCGTGCCAGACGCTATGCCAACTAAGCCACGGAACGAATCAGCGGACCCCACGATTTTTTCTATGTGCTTGTTGTTGGATTTTTGTATCTGGTTTTCAACGAAATTTTAGCCGTAACGCCATCTATGGGAAATCTATGAAAGTATTTCGTTACCCAGTTAGGTAACTTTACAGCTACCAGCCCTGGCTAGAGATGTCGCTATTAACTGTAATAAAATTTGTATTGAATTGATATTCAATTATTTTTGTATGAAATTGCTCCAGTAGTTTGTTATAAATATTACAAAACAATCCGCCTATCCGGCCGGGTGCGAACCGACGCGTCTTTGTAACTATAATTATAACAAACTAGTGGAGTAATTTCACAAAAAAAATTAAATATCAATTCAATACAAATTTAATTTTTTTTTTGTGATTTTACCAGCAACCTTACACTTAAAACCGGAACGCTGTCATGCTCACATTACTGCTGGGGGGCAGACATAGATAAGGTTGCAATACTTCCTTGGGCTTTCACACGGAGGTCCACCACTACTAAATCACTGACTGAGGCCATAATTAATGAATTTTATGTATCTGCCATGAGAAGTTACAAAAAAATAAAATACTGATGCTTAGATTTAATTTGCCATTACTTCTGTACTCAGTCATGAAGTACAATATAATGCGTTTCTCGCTTTTAAAATAATCCGACACTCAAACCCTTAACGGTGTTTTAACCCTCGTCACTAATCGTCGGAGTCCGTGATAATGCCTCGTTTAGACTTTACGTAATGTGACCGGTCCAACCTCCATTGTTTACCACGAGACACTTAACAACATTTGCTTGTAATTTGCAGTGTTATCTCATACAATGAGTTTGTTATGGTCTGTTATTGTTTATTTGTTTTTTAAATACACTTCCGGACACATAATTCGAGTCACCACGCATTTTCAGTATTAAGTCCCTAAGCTTAAACTATATTTGATCAAAAACTATTATGCCATTTTTGCAACTAGTATACTAAACGTGTTTTTCATAAGTCCTTGTTGGGAATTCGGATTTGCAAAACCGGGAAAAACTTTTTCTTCGATGATAACACTATTTTTGTATTCTAGCCCTTTACGACAAATATACGAGGTGGCTCGATTTATTTATCCGGGAGTATATGACTTTTTTATATATACACCATCATGACAAACAAATCGTGCGACTGGTGGGTACTGCCACTGCTCTCGTCACCCTAAGACGTAAGTGGAAAAATCCCACGTGCCTGTAATTTCACCAACGTTCAAAATCGGAACGCAGTAATGCTGTATATGCTCACGTTACTGCTTGGTGACAGAAATAGATAAGGTCGCACTGGTTTCCAGGACGAACTCTTTCACTAGGAGCTGTACTGCTACTAACTGCAGCTAAACTTATTTATTACCATAGATTTTTGTTATCCACGTACGGAGAGGCTGTATAATAATAGCCTATTGTATAATGTCTTTGTTTGGCCCTTCTCATAACATTAATGTATACCATACCAATGGTAAATTTTGAATTTTGTTTCGGTCTTTCTACAACAAAATACAAAAGATTTCTGGAAACATTACTTACAGACTCAAAAACGAAGAAAAAAATTGTCGGTCATACGAGTATGTTTATTTTGAAGACCTTTCCATTTAATCCAGCATACAAAGAAAAGAAATAATTAACTTTAACAATTATTGTTTTCAAAGAAGTCCCGTTATATGCGGACACGCATTCGGACGTATAATGGGTTGATGAGCTAACTAGAAATAGAAGTAGAAATTACATTGCAGTTTTACATTGTCGTTTTTGTATAAAAGACTAAACTAAACAAGCCATGTAGCGGTAGCAATTCTACTCAGTATACTCACAATCTCAAATTATTTCCTTCGAACATAATCAACACCAAGACCCCTCCATTTTTCTCTTTCTTCAAATGTTGTAATCTGATGCAAACTAAAATAATCTTCATTTCATAGGTAAGCATATTGTATTGGGAATCGTCATCTTGATTAAACTCTACCGCTCATTCGTAAGGCAGATTCCCTTGAGAAGAATGAGCAAGAAATTTTATATGTTGCTCTTTGTAAATATACATTTGTTTACAATTGTAATATTTATATCGAGACTATCTGCTAAACGGGTCACTACCACGGATTTTTGGCATCCAAGTACGCAGAAGCTGTATAAACCTTCTAAAGTTTTTGTTTCACTATAGTTTTAAACCTCGTCTATGGCAAATATTGAATATCCACCGGAACCTTGCGTATTTATTATACGAGAGAAGGAGAACGAATACACAAATTCGAGCTTTAATTGACTTTCTTCGAAAGGTTTACCCCAGTGTATTTCGTTAAAACGTGACAAATTAATATAAATTTATGTAATATATTATTTGTGTGTGAATATGGTCCATCTTTATTTAGGAATAAATGTATTGTTTATGTGCGTGTTTACCGATTCTGGCTATTATTACTGAATCAGGTTTATGAGCTGTGAGTAATGCCTCTTGATCAGTTCCTTTTGTTGCTTTTGCTTTTGTTATACGACTTTATTGACATTTGCTAACATAATAAAAATAATAATAGTCTATGACAAGGAACAGCGTGTTTCGAAAAATTGGCTTTTGAATCCTTAAATGGATTACACCACTGATTTTCGTCTAACTTCTCTAAGTTAATCTACTAGCGTCCCTTTCATTAATAAAGATTTAAAGAAGAGCTGACAGGGACGAAGAACTAATTAGAAGTTACGCCCAAAAACTTTTACGAGTGATAGAAAAGTTTCTGCAATGTAGAGTTCCGAGTTTTTTTTTGCAACTACGGCGAAACTAAAAAGAGGGCAATGTTTTTCTAGAAAGGCGATGACACAGTAGTAAATGTAATATAATGTAATTCGTTCGTTCTTTTATAACATCGAGTGACGGGACGAACAAGCCGTGTGCGTGATGGTAAGCTACAGGCCTGTCCATAACAGTTACAATGCCACTCAGAGCTTTAAATCGCAAAGATCTGAGGGGCACTACCACTGCGCCCGTACCCTTTAAAACCGGAACACAGTAATGCTGACATTACTGCTTGGCGGCAGAAATAGGTAAGGTGGCAGTACTTTCCTAGACGAACTCTTTCACAAGGAGCTCTACTGCTACTGAACGTACGGGAAGAATGAACATTTATTTATTTAAGTGAGTAATTTATTTGTTCATAAAAGTAAATACAGTTCAATTTCAGATAACTGACACATAGAAATGAGATATACTATTAATTTACACATTATGGAATACAACGTTTAAGAGTGCTTACACGTGGCGAATTGTAACAGCGATGCAAACGCGCGTTTGTATCGATGCAGTCGCGCGTTTGCATCGATACAATCGCCTATAAATGCAATCGTGCGCGTGTGTAAAGGTAGACGATTAGCGACTGCATCGCGTTTCATCGCCGCTAAAAGTTACCGTGTGTAACCGCTCTAAGACATGTACTTTTAAACTTTTTTTAAACCGGTTACATTCGCTTTTGCACTAGGCAAATCCCGTCTCGTAGGTAACCAATTCAATGAAGAGTTTTATATGCAAAAAGTTAATAAAGAAAATTCCTATAATGCAATTAACATTACTTATAAAACAATAGGTAATGACATGTTACTTACAATTACTTTACATGTGCGCGCGCGGGTGTTTCTAGGCTCCTTTTTGCTACATGGTGGCTCTTATGGTCAAACTGTTGACACAATTTTTAGGATTATATTTAATTTATGAAAATTTTGTGCCCTTATTATATATTAAATCGTTTGCATTTCACCAAATTATATAAACGTAAAAGTTTGAAGTCGATAAATGTGTAAGCATTCGTACCAAATTGTGAGTCTCGCACAAAGAGGTTTGCCGGTATGCGTATACAGTTTATGACGTGTAAGAAACGTCGATTAGGGTGACCGTGATACAGGGAAATAAAATACTAGGTACAAAGTGATTCGGCGCTGAGTTGTAAATGATATTTAGGGACTCGATTTTTAATTTTCTTCACATAGAATTCTAGTCTCGAATATGTAACCAGTGGTCCACACAGAGTAGCAGAAGAAAAATGCTCTGACTTTAATTATCTATGACTAACACGTAGTAGTAACATTGAAATGACATAATTTTTCATGTAACTTAAAATATCTTAGAATAATAACGCATAGAATGATAGTTTCAAATCAAACGAACTGTCACAAGTGAGGCGAAAATCAAATTCATGTAGGCTAGTTTTAGTAGTAGGTTAATTTTCGGTTTTAGTGAATATTTATATAAAAATACAAGTTGAAACGCGTTACTTACTTGTGCAATGTGATGTTAGTATCTATTTTATGTTTGTCTGACGTATTTTTACCACTCGTTTACCGCACATTTCGTCATTTTTGCCTAAAATTCTTGAGCTGTTCGCTGTGCAAGTTGACCTTGAGCACTAACGGCCCGCCCGCTCGTGTAGACCCATTGGGAACGCTTCAATTTGCCTCACTTAGCGTGTGCGGACTAGGTTTCTATGCGTTATTATTCTCAATAAAATATCTGATAGGATTATGTAAATTTCAATGTGAGCTTGAAGATCTTGGAAAATACTGAAATAATCCCAGACCCACACAAATTCAAATACAAATTGAGATATCTTTATATCATAATGATAAAATCGCGTAAATAACCAGATGCTTGCTCTTGCCGTTAAGCGTAGGTACATGGTAGTCACTTTTCTTTTATAAAATTGATAAGTACACATTTCAACAGCGAAATGGAAAACTAAAAAAAATCGGCTTTTTTTCCTTGCCGGTACTAAAATCATTCATTCTCACAGCTGTCTAAATTATAATTGTGGGTGTATTCCTCAAACCATATAATGTCCCATTTAATTTAAAAGGGATGTAGGTTAACCCAGTCCGAAATCAGTTTTGAAATTCACTCAACGGAGTTTTGGCATATTGCATCTTTGTAAGTATTTTGTTTAAGACGTTTTCGCGAGAATGCGCGGTGCACAAATTGAATCCCTGAACCCCTTTCCATCCTCCGGGCTTAAGATAAAGCTTAACAATTATGTTATTGATATCTACCAAGCCAACGACACATGTTGCTTTCATTTCCTAATGTGTCATCTACGACGTAGAATTATGTCTTTTGATCTGTTCTCCGACAAATAAAGACCGTAGTGATTAGGTATTTTGAATAGAATAGAATTGAATAGACATTTATTGCAGCGCAACACATAGATACAAGCAAGAGATTAATAATACTTAGACAGAAAATAGAAAGAAGTAAAAACCAAAATAAAAAATACAAAAAACAACAACAAAATATAACGACTACAAATTAGTATTGTCATTTGAGCGTCTGCGGTTTACGCAAAAGGACCTCATTCACCTTATGCCACAGCCATAAGTTTTCAATCACCCCTAAGCCGAAATAAGTGACAGACGTGAGTCGCAAAATAAAATAGAATAAAATAACATACGTAAGTACTTGTGTATTTCTTCTTTGTATGTTACCTATGTTTGTTGTATAGATCCAAATATAGCAATACATATAATTTTGGAAGCATGCACACTCAAATCATCAGTCGGGAGTTAGAATAACCAAAATTAAAACAAAATTAACAAATTCCCTGTTACATGATGTCTCTGGTCACTAGTAGCATTGTGGTTCCCGGGTCCTAACACACTCGAATCTTATGGTATCCCTAGCTCCATCAAAAAACGTACCGCTATCCTCTATATAGGTTAATTTGCCATAAACGGGCCTTAGATACTATCATGCGGGATTGTGGTCTTTCTTCAGAGCTTATTCAACGTGTCTTGTGACCTGTGAAACATGGGAAACGATGATAATAACCGTTCCCATTTTAGTATTTTTATTTATGCTTTTTGGGCTTTGGAGGATTCTTTTTATACATTGAATATTCTAATAGGTCGCTAGTACATGCATGTACATCTGTTTCATCGATTACGAAAAAGCGTTAGATAGAGTGTGAGTGTGAACATAGTACTTGATTCCAAAGATTTGGATTTCATTAGGAATCTATATTGGCAGCAGAGGGCGTGTGTACGAGTAGACCATGAACTGACAGTAGAGAACCACATCATGCGGGAAGTCAGGCAAGAATACATTTTATATATATGCGGAAGCAATATTTGCAGAAGCCTTAGATAATGCTAAGAAAGGCATCATAGTAAATGGCCACGCGCTGAACAACGTACGATATGCTGACAATAATATATTACTGGAGTCAAATTTTAATGATTTATTAGGCCACTGGGCTTAGGAGACAGGTTTCATTTATTTGGTATCCGATATATTTTGGAATCATCTTCAAATTCGGTTGCTCTGATACTCCAGGTACAGGGAATTTCCTGGTTTGCGATCAGGTTTAGTAGCAGTAATTAGCTTATTGTGAAAGAGTTAGTTAGTATTTGACACCTTATCTATTTCTGACCTTAACCAGTAATCTGCTCACCTTACTGGGTTCCGTGAGTAAGAGTGGGCCGACGACTAATTCGTCTTGTCTCTATATATATGATAAAAAATAGGTTTTTTTTTTTTTCAGTAAAACTAAGTTCGTTCTCATTCAAAGTGCTAATTTCCGAATTTCATTAATTCTCATACATTGGTGTATATAATAAAATGTAATAGCTAAATATATAATCAACTGCCTCCGTGGCCGAACGGTTACCATACCGGACTGCCACGCAGAGGTCCCCGGGTTCGATTCCCGGGCCGGGAGAAATATTTGTATGGCCTACATTTATTTCTCTCGTGAGTTTGGGTGTAATTTGTGGTTGTCTATGTGTGTGTCCATGGCACCCGCGACACAGGGTTTCCCTAGTGCGGGGCTATGTTGATTGTGTGCGTTATTATTGTGTGCGTTATTATAATGTAATAGCTGTTACAGGTATTGGAGTCATAAAACAAATGTTTTTAAGTATTTCTTTACATGGAAAACTAACAACATTAAAACAATTAACGAAATAAAAACATGCATCCAATAACACGTTACCGCCTATAATAATGTTTCTAATAATCATTACTTAAAAAAAGGAATTTGGGTCCACCAATTAAAAAAAAGGAATTTGGTGTGAGTGTCTCACTCATTATTATTACCTTCAATTGTCCTCTTCGGTTGGCTTGAAAACCCGGAACACACGATTCTTGTGCCCTTGATATACCATACAATTCACACTAAGTGCTTTGCGTCCTCCTTCTTAATGCGTGCCGCAAAGGAATTGAATACATTACCAGCATTTGTGTGTATTTTTCGTTATATTAAGTGACAAGATGAATAAATAGGTTGTACGCGCGCCGTAGCAAGTGACAGGCCTTATGTGGTCTGTGGGCCTACCTATAACAGTTGCAGTACCACTCAGAGCTATCGCAAAAACTTGATCCCTCAGCGTAATGTTTACACATCCCATATGCCTGTAATTTCACCAGAACTTTTATCTTCCAAATGCTCACATTACAGCTTGGTGACGGTAATAGGTATTTTGATAGTAGTTCCCTGGACGAACTTTAGTAAGAAGCAATATTGCTACTAAAAAAGTTTCACGGAAACTACAATTTCATGCTGTTCTAGATTAGAGTAAATTACGCATTTTTATTCAAACACTTACCATTGTTGGTAACATTGTAACTATATAAATAAATAATAATAAAATAAAATGTTTCTTTATTTAGATATATACCCGTTAATCAATTTAACATTTCTTGTTACATTACACTACATAACAGTTAAATAGAATTTTATTAACGGAAAATTATTTGAAGGAAATAATTAAGACTTAAATTTGATTTCATTTATATTACAAATAATAGTATAGTTTATTTATTTATATTATAAAAATGGGGTGTTCGCTTACAAAGTAGCACGTATCGCATACTGTCCTTACTTTGTTTGGGGCACTTGCCAGAACACCCATACCAGTACCAATTTTAATGGGAATTCAAACCGGGAACTCCGCATTCAGCGCCTAGAATGTAAACCGTTCGGCCACTGAGGTCAGCTGTATAATAATATATTTTAGTAGTGCTAGACGGTGGTTGTGATCGAAAATGCATGATTAAACTTGCTTACTAGAGAAGGCTTTGCGACCTGGGAAATACCTATGAAAGCCCCAATTTACATTCGACGGTACAATAATTTATAAATAAGAAATAATTCACTTCACAAGCCATTTTGAAATAATAAAATAAAACTGCCGTATTAACAGTTTTCAAAAACCAATTTATTAAAAAAATGTTCACCCTCACATAAATGATCCCCTGATATAAACGTTGGGGAAGTTCAAAATGAAACTTGGCCCCGTTTGACAAATGGTCGGGCGAGTTCACGACAAAGTGTGCGCAGCGGAGGGTGTCGGCTGAGTTCGCGTTAAATGCACAGCCGTCTGCAAACATAAGCGATCCAAATTCAAATTGCCTAAACTGCCCTTATATAACATTATACAACAAATTGTAATACTACCTGAAATGAAATCAATGCCGACATAAATGTATGTACCGCTATCTATTTAAAAAGAAAACATTTAAAAATCATTTTTAACTTTTCTATTATTTAATTAATAGATTCAGGCGTTACTTTGCGGAAGTCCATGTTAATTAAAATGGAAGTAAATTAATTTGCCTTACCGCGAACCCAGTGAAGGTTAAATCATGCAAAATAGCTGCGCTTGTGTTGAATATTTTTTTCATGCAGTTAATTTTCCCACCCTCCCTCCGTATAAAATTAATAAAATAAGTAACACAAGTGCATCTACAGTCACAAACCACCGCCAAAAATATACCCGACACATGTTTCGCCTCTCCACGAGGCATCCTCAGGGTTGTTGATTGGTATCGACACTCGGCCGAAGAAACATTTTTTTATATACAAAAATGTTTGTTTATGAATCAATGCGCCGTATCTCATTTTATATATATTATTAAATTTCACTAGTAAAAAAAAACTAAACACACAAATTAGTAGAACACTCGAAACCTTTCAACATTTTAGCAGCACTAGAACTCCTTATGAGAGAGTTCGTCCAGGAAAGTATTCTCTATTTCAGCCGCCAAGCAGTCATGTGAGTATTACTACTGCGTTCCGGCTTTAAAGGGTAAATAAAGGTCAAATTAGGGGGTCTTGTCAACTTTAGTGACCGGCGCAGTGACAGTGTTCCGCGGATCTTTGCATTTTAAAGATCTGATAGGCACTGCAACTGTTATGGGTGGGTGTGTCGCTTACCGCCGAGCAAGACAAGTCGTGGGACTTGTCGTTCCATCACATCATATAATAAAAAATAAACAGGTTTTTCTATCATTAAAATAAGTTCGGTGCTAATTTCTGAAACTCATTACTTGTCATACAAATTGATAAAGTAGCTGATACAGGTATTGAAGTCATAAAACAAAGGTTTATTTATGTATTTGCACGGAAAACTAACAGCTGTAAAACAATTTATAAAAAACAGTAATAAAAACATACAGCAATTAACAAGTTTCCAACTATAGGAATGTTCCTAATGAATTAACAGGGTTTCTTGGTTTATTTATAAGAATATTCTGTTAAAACGTGTCGTGATAATTAAAAAAGGCAACCCTATTTCTAAGTGTATACAGCTAATAATGATCTAATGATATGTATGTATACAACTAATGAAGAACACGGCTGTAACGACGTGCGGAATTTAATTTCGACATCATCATTGGAACTTATCGGAAGTTGTTCGGCTGATACGCGTAATGTGAACGCGGCCTTTACGACAGAATTGGTCCAATTCGAAGAGAAAGTTTCAATTGTTTCTCCGCTCCTTGAACGAGAGGGATATATGAAAAGACGGTTTAATAAAAGAACGGAACTCTACGAACATATAGATAGACGATTTCGAGACAAAATGTCGTTTGTTTCGGACAAGTTGAATCGATAATAATCGCGACGAACCGACAACAAGACAGGTAAGGTTAGAGCATGTTTTTTTGAGTTATCTCATGTTTTCAGCTCTAGGATATTTTTAAGTACACTTTTCCTTTGTCTATTTTTTATTAAAGAATAAGTGCGCATTTGATTTCCATCTCATCTGATGGAAAGTGACGATGAATTCGACGATGGAGCTTGCACACCTAAATAATGCCTATTCAATCTCGCCTTGAAATACCGCCAATTCCTTTCCATAGCCGTTCGCCATATAAATACGAATTGTTTATCAGTTTTACATGTTTTAACAATCACTACGATGAATTAAATACTTAGGGTATATATGTTCAAAACGTGTAAATTGTTCTAACGTTTTTCTTCTCCCAAAAGATAGGGTCATCTTATTTCTTATAAAGATTATTTATGAGCTATACTTAACGTGACCATATGTTATTCCCTCAGAGCATAGAAATTTATTATTATTTGGAAAAAACGCATGTTTATGATAGTTAGGAAATGTTTAATGATTAAAAAAAAATTAAAAAGAACTAAAATTGTTCAATGAAACAAACATTCAAAACAAAAACGTTTTATAATAGTCTGGTGCTCGATGTTTGGTTGGCTGGCTTCATATATTTTTTGCTCTCGCGCCATTACTAAAAATTTATTGTTACTTGTTCCGTTTTGTGAAAGCGGAACACTTTTAACTATTTTAGGGACTGCGGAACACGGAGCCTAAAAGCGGGATTGTCCATCACAAAGTATACATTTTCCAAATTTCACAACGTCATATTTGTTTATTCCACCTTTTGGATTTGGAGCATCGTAACAACATTTCTTTAAAATCGTTTAAACTAATTTGTTTGTCTGTTTGATCGAATGGAGACGATAGTGCTAAACTATGATATGACTTATATTATGAGTTAGAGTTTCAAGTCGCCCTTCCCGCGGTGTTCCTCTTGCCCCACCTGACCCATATAATTCCAAGAATGTATAAGGTTCTGTGCACAAATCGTCTTTTGTAATATTGACAAATGCGTATTATTTACACAACATACAGTTTTACTATGGAGACCTCTGACGCCGCGGATAAAAAATGGCTATTTTGCCGTAATACTTTTTAATAAAGACCTTTCGGGGTGACCTATGAACTAAGGCTATCATCCCGGGAATTTCGATCTCGGAAAAATTTCACTATTCTCACGGTCTTTTTGTATTTTCGAGACTCAAGTCACGTAATTACACAGTATTAAAAATCTACTAAACAATTATAGAGTGGAGTTTAGTATAATCTGTGGATGGAGAAGAAGATACTATTAAAATCAGGTTCTCTTTATCTGAAACTATATTAAACGGCATATTTTGTTTCTTGCGCGCCCAATAAAAAAAACTTTCATTGTATAATTTGAGTTAATAAAAAACTTGATTAAATAATCATGTTTTAATTGGCTAAGGACGCCTTCAAATAAGAGACCCTCACACTAGCGTCTTTCGAGGGTCAGCCACACACGCATAGCGTCGACACGACGCGACGTCGGCGTGGCGGCGACGCAACGTAGTGTCCATAACTAATTTGTTGACGCAACGCCAGCACTAAGTGACTGCTGAATAGTGCCGTTAGTCGGGGGAAAGCCGCGCGTCTGTGGCGCTTCCGTAAATTTTAGTTCACTGATTGCGACTACAAATGTAGCGCGCGCGTGTCTTGATAGTGGCGCTGCGCTTCTAAATATTGTATGAAAATTAGTAGCGCTGCAACTGCGCTTCTAAATATTGTATGCAAATTAGTAGTGGCGCGGCTGCAGCGCTTAAGCGGCGCCACTGCAATGCTTCTAGAATAGTCTAATTTGAAGGCGCTAAATGCCTAACCTATGAGTATGGAAACGTATGTACATTTAAAATAGAATTTCAGAATGAACATTAGGTCATATTTGATGGCTATAGTTATAATTTAATATTGTAATTTGTAACAATAACTTACATTATTATTTATATTACTTACTTACATTACTTGCATTACTTACACTACTTACATTATTCGCTTTACATTTTTATTTGACACGTAATAGTTTTAGATTTAGGTATACGTATTTGCGTGTGATGCACTCACCATATTGTACTGGCAGAAAATCAGCTCTGTTTGACTTTTCATGGCCTACAGTATTTATGCTGAATCAGGGCCATTACAGCGCAAATTACAGTTTGCGCTGTAATTATAACATGTATAAAATTTTGTTGATTCTCACAGTGTTTGTTTGTTTCTTTCTATGACAGTATTTGTTTTTATCACAGCATGTGTTTTATATAAGTGTGTATACAATTAATAATGAATGTGGTGTGATTTGTAAATAACGCACACATTCAACATAGCCCCGCACTGGACAAGTACAAATTACACCCTAACTCACGAGAGAACTAATTTAGGCCAT
Organism: Hyposmocoma kahamanoa; assembly: GCF_003589595.1. Taxonomy (NCBI): domain Eukaryota; kingdom Metazoa; phylum Arthropoda; class Insecta; order Lepidoptera; family Cosmopterigidae; genus Hyposmocoma; species Hyposmocoma kahamanoa. The sequence goes on from NW_020654466.1 coordinate 4,007,136, forward strand.
ACAAATATTTCTCCCGGCCCGGGAATCGAACCTGGGACCTCTGCGTTGGCACTCATGGTGACCGCTCGGCCACGGAGGCAGTTAGTGAATGTTTTGTTTCTGTTTGTATCTTTGCTGAATAAACGTGTTATCTGTCTATCTAAATCGGTTTTTCCGGGATTTTCGATTTTTTTCCCGCAATACGGATATCAGTAGAGCGAGCACGATAGTTCGCGATTTACGCGAGTGCGACATAAAGCGCGAGATGCTGCTGTTCTCGCATAGATATCTCGCACTTTATAACGCTCTCGCGCAAGTCGCGCGCTATCGTGCTAGCCCTACAGACTAAGGGTCGTATTCTAGAACTCTACTCAATGCTCAAGTCAGGATCTGAGTATGATTTCAAGCACTGGAAATACGACCCTAATGGCAGGGTCTTGAGTATGATTTCGAGTGCTTTAAACCATACTCAAATCCTGGCCTGATCATTGAGTAGAGTTCTAGAATACGACTCAGAGTGTCCTACTATGTACCTTATTAATATCAAGTTTCGTGCCGTACATTACTCTACACATTTTGATTTTTTTTATATCACAAAACAACATGAACTACTGAATAAAACTATATAAACAACCGACAAAATTATTTATTCGAATTAAAAATATTTTTATTTTCTAGGAAAGCGGATAACGCTTAAAGTCGTGAAATTAATGAAACACTCAACTCGTTAGTCAGGCAGATTCCCCTGAGAAGAATGAGTAAGAAACTCCAGGGGTTTGTTTTTATAAACAGAAATTTTTGTTCTTATCTAACATTTATAAAATGCATTTCAAATAACAAATGAAGTCGTTGTAGGAAGACAAGATACTTTACTTAAATATTCTGAATCTGTGTTGCTAATGTATAAATTAGCGGCATTACGGAGCGACATTGCCATCTTCTTGTACGGTAAAGCTCTTCAAATTTAGATTTTTTTAAATTCTCATGAAATACATTATCACATGGGCGGTACAGCAACTGAAAACGTTCTGGCCATTAAGAGTCGCTACTACCTCTGTTCGAATTAAATTTTTTCTAGTATTAATAGTGTTAATTTTGCTTGCAGGAACACTGGCTTTATTTCAGAATTTTTTTTTTCAAAAATCCTTACGACTCCATTTTTTTTGGAGCATTAGAATCAAGTTAGCCACCATGCAATCATTCAATTTACGAGCAAGTGTGATGAAAGTACTAATAAATTTGTCTCAGCACCATATACTAAGCTAGGTCCAACTCACTTTATTTCAGCGGTATATATATACCTATTTACTTACTTCGGTGGCGCAGTGACCCAAAGTGGATGTTGGCCTCCGTTACAGGGGGTTTACTCTCGATCTCCGTCAGTAATATTATTAATATTAATATTAGTAAGTAATATTCGACAAAATTAAAAGACAAGTATCAAGTATGAAGCTTCATTCGCATCACGCGTCTTTTCATTCGGTCAAGTATTGCTTATTTGGCAGCAATTGTTTCGGACGGATGTCGGACGGAGATCGAGAGTAGACCCCCAGATTCTTCCACACCTCTCGTTCCTGATCGTGCTCCTTGCAGCTACTAGTGCCGAGGTCCTTGAGGTGTTTCTAGACTTCATCGCTCCAGCGCTACCAAGGACGTCCGACCGGTCGGCGTCCACTTTATTGTCTCAAATTAGCCGTCTTCGCGGTACGATCTTCTCCCATTCTCTCCACGTGTCCGAGCCAGCGGAGTCTCGTAGCTTTAGGTTCTCCCACAATATTGGATCCGGACATCAGACCTTCAATCTTAATGTTCTTCCTTGCCCTCCAACTCATATCCTCATCATCATCATGCCAGAATTATATACCAAAATGTTACTGCGCTTGTAGTAGAATGCAATTATTTCCTTTTGCGCAGTCATGTTGAAATATACCTTTATTTCATAAGTGTGACATTTACGCTTGAAATCGTCACACTGATGACACTATTTCTCATTCGTAATGCTGATTCCCTCGAGAAGAATGAGTAAAAATCACTAGGGGTCGCTCTTTGCAAATAAACATTTATACTCATTCGTCATTCACAATATTTGTCTCAAATAGACCGAGACAACCTGAAAAAGCTAAATGGATTTTTGTTATGCAAGTACGCAGAAGCCGTATAATAAGTTTAACTTAAAGTTTTTAGTCCACTAATTTCAAATAAAATAAAAAATAAAAATAAAAACACTAGTTTTAAATCTCGTGAATGGCAAATTTTGAATATCAACTGGAATATTATCATACAAGCGTATACATTAGCCCTCAAATGACTTTGTGACTTTGTAAAAATGACAAAAAATCGTAGAATATGTATAGAATATTTTACTTTTATTCAATGTGAACGTTGAACCACTTTCCAGTGGGCAGTCGTTATACCTGTTTGAGATTTCAAAAGAAAACAAATAAATACTTTAGAGAAAACTCGAACTAGAATAACTCCTGTTTCATCCAGAGATCGAACTTTGTAAGCTGCCGAGAAATCTTAAGAATTGTAAGCTAACTTTAGAAACTACAAGCTTGGCAAGGAACTTAACTTCGATGATGGTCTTACCGTTGACTTTTAATATGGTTAACTGAAATCACTAGCTTTATAATAATAATTTCATTTATTATCTCCCAACAAGTACAAAATATAAGTACATACTCGAACATAGAGCTCATGGGATTCAGGGGGCCTACTAAAAGCTTATAAGCAACCAGCCAAATTCCATGCAATTCACTTGACTTAGTAAAACTGAATTGTTTAAATTCGTATCATGACCTTACACAAAGTTGAACGGGAATGGCATGGCCGGATGATGAGTTTTACTTTTTAAACGTTAATTATTGTCTCTGGCTGACTAGCTGACACCTAACAAGAGCTCTTAGAGCAATCCTATTTAAGCCTGTAAGGTGGATTGCCTGTCAAATTCGTACTATGACCTCACAAAAACAATTCACTGTCCATGCAGTTTACGTTCTCCGTTCGAAATCCGTTCACCTTTTTTCTTTCATAGCAAAATCGTATCATGACGTGCCGTTTGTCATTCAAATGGCGGTCTCATCTGTAAAAATAAGCAATTCTGTAAAAATAATTTTTAGCCGTGGGGCGACGGCTTAAGAATACATTGTCGCCTCCCCATACATGCCCGTGGGGGTCGTAAGAGGCGACCGAGGGCGTCACAAGTGTCCATCTGCTTAGCATTGTGGTAGGCTCTGTGCCGACTGGATAGCGACCACAGTACACACGGCGGAAAACCCTCCACAGTGAAACGCTTTTGCGAATCGCGTTCAGGGATCAGTTGGTGTACATCCAGTGCATTTGGCCAGACCGGCAAAATGATAGTGACGGAGTGAAGATATTTGTGTTTTCCATCCGTTACTCTCATCTCTGGACTGTATTCGCACTTTCCATCAGGCGCGGTGCAGTCATTTTGTCGAGTCGCAATAAAAAAAAAAAAAAAAAAAAAAAAATTCAAAAGAGTTACTCCGTGACTAACATTTTTTAGAATTTGCTACATTTTTAAGAAATTTCGTTTAAGTTTTATTATATTTTCAGTTTTATAACTATTTGTTATCTTTATAGGATAAATAAATACTGCTAACTTTTGAGCGTTTTGAGAAAATTTAGTTCGAGTTCCCAATCTTTAAAGTATTGTTGATAAACTATTGCCATGAATGTTATTGCAATTATAAATGGAATTTTAATCATTTTAATAATTTTATTGACCGAAAATCGTAAAATAATTTTTATACAGTGCCATATCTTACTTTAATGCAATCAATGAAAATGTACGAATACAAGATACGTTCCAATTATGTTATCAAATTACAAACACACCTTATTAATTTCAATGATAATGACTAGGTACGACACGTAATTTTGTCGGACGGCAAATTGTAAAGTATGATTGATAAGTTGCCGATATTACAAAACAGCGTAGTAAGTATAATCATTAACAAAATTAATTAAAAAAAAATTATTCTCATTTTCAACACAATCGGTTAATAGTGCTTGAACGCTCCCATGATAGTACATCTGTCTCTTTCTATGATTTAGTGTGTAATTCCATTTCGCTCTTGTTAGATGTCAGCTAGCCAGCCAGAGACAATAATTAACGTTTAAAAAGTAAAACTCATCATCCTGTCATGCCATTCCTGTTCAACTTTGTATAGGTCATGATACGAATTTAAGCAATTCAGTTTTACCACGTCAAGTGAATTGCAAGGAACTTGGCTGGCTGGCTTATAAGCTCATAGTAGACCCCCGGTTATTGTTGACCTGGAGTCGTAAACAGAAGGCAAATAATATTCTTTTCATCGAACTTGCTCGTTATATGATATGATTGCATTGTGGCTAACTTGATTATAGTGCCCCAAATAAAACCCATGAGCCTTTTTTCTTTTAATTACAGAAATGGTCGGTAAGAGAGAATTTTTTTGACCTAGGTCAATTAGCACGACATACTTCCTTCCATAAGTCAAGTTCAAGTTCAAGCAAGGAGGTTACTTAAGTTCAAAATTAAAACATTCGCCTAAAATGTTATTTAAACAGAAATTTAATTGCAATTCAGCCACATACAGTAGTAATAATAAGTATTTAAGTATAAATACTTATTATTAAGAATTTCTTATATTGATTTTAATTATTGTCTGTATAAAAATTTTGCATATTTTTTTTACGATCCGTCACGGCTGTATGCTGTTTGGTTTTTACAACATTTTCGGTCGAGTTGTATTTATTCTCTATGGAAGAATTTAAAAAAAACGAACGCGCCATTTGTCAAATTCATCATAATTAATTGTTGTGTTGCGAGATGGTTGCGAGCCATGTTTATATTGTATTTATTTTCTCGCAAATATAATGAAAAACATTGTATGCAACACGGTCGGTAAAAAAATACAAAACTCGAGTTCTTAAAAGCCCTCATTCTAATTGGCCCTTTTTAGTACTTTCTTATTTACTGTCTTTAATACATAATGTACTATTAGCTTCTTTCTTAATAATTGGTACTTGGTACTTGGTGCAACGGGCTTTCTTAATAATTATACCTTTATCAAGATCTCAGGTTTTCGCGTTTGCTACACACTGGAAAATGGAAATATTTAATATTCATCCAAATTGTAATAATATCTGTCGTTTACAGACATCTATCGTATACATAATATGCTACATATGGATATATATTTAGTGTGTGTATAATTTATGAATTTGTTTATACGCCGTAGAATAGAATACATTTATTTGCCAGAATAATAAAGGTTTTATGTAAAATTAGGTACATTGTAGTACATTCAACCTACAAGCAGATGTGCAAATATGAATAGTATGTATTTGAAAATTCTAGGTATTCTTTATTACTATAGAAAAATGTGTCAAAAGCCATTTTGTCAATGTCAATTGTAATTGAAAAGTATGTCTTTGTAACAATTTAATTTCATTTGGTAAATTATTAAAAATAGTTATACACAATGTTGCAACAGTTTTTTTTATGAATTACTTTATGGCAACGAGGTTGGTACAAAAGATTCATAATTTTAGTTCTAGTTTGCCTTTGAATAATTTCATCACGTGTTTTGTAATATTGAAGATAAGTTTTGACATAAGTTAGTCAAGTTTGTTCTTATTATTAATAATTTTGGCTTGGATACAAGTCTTTTGAGCCATGTCTTCGTTTAATTATGTTTCTGTAAATATGGCCGCCACAAAGAGGGTAGGCAATTTCAGGCGGCGTGCTTGAATTGACTCGGGATTCCTTAGAACGGGCCAATACGGGTATTTTAGTTCGAGATTCGTATAATTTCGCGTTTTAATCTTCGATTAAGGCACAATAGCGCTATCCTATTCCACTTTAAACTAGATTTCACAAAATAATTGAAAGTCAAAATAAAAAGACACTTTTCCCTCCAAAAGGTCCAGAGCGAATCCTACAATGTCGCAGCTTTCAAACCAATGTGTACGATACTCGTACGAATTTAAAAAAATTCATTCGAGAACGTGTTTAACAAGTCGAGAACTCGTAAGTAGATTCTTCTACTTATTTACTATACATTTCGCCGTGTACACAGTCGCAATAGGCAACAAGTTACTCGCGAATATCATATGACATAGGCGGGATTTTCGTTCTTGCTTGTCTGTAAACATTTTGATACGATGATCCTTTGGCGACATTGCTTGCGATCGTAGTATAAGATTTCTCTGCTCGAAGCGTGCGATAAACTTTCTCCAATTAAATGGACCTTTATGCCAGATAGTGAAGGACGGTCGATATAAAACACACATTTAAAGCGGTTACACACGGTCTCTTTTAGCAGCGCGTCTGTAGCGATTCAATCAGTAGATATTTAAAAAGTAAGTCTGTTCCTTTCTTGCCTATCTGAAAAAATATCCATTACTTCTTTTACAATTTATTCATTACGAGTCCATTATAATATTATTACAAGATCAAATAAGGATGGCTAAAAGACTATGTCCCAAGCTTATTGTGTGTTAAACCATCTAAATGTCGACACGGTCGACACGTCAACATTATAGACATATTTTATTCCGTTTCTGATCTGTGTTTCATTGGATTCGCGTCTCTGAAGTATTATTAATTGTATTATTGATATATTCATCACCGACTTTTGGCTATTCTTTACGATCGAACCCGACTATTAACTACAGTGAAAGCTATCAAATCACGACAACGTACGTTTCGTCGAACGCAGTATCATTTATTCATATAATGATACTGCGATGATTTAACTGCCTCCGTGGCCGAACGGTTACCATGCCGGACTGCCACGCAGAGGTCCCTGCTTCGATTCCCGGGCCGGGAGAAATATTTGTATGGCCTACATTTATTTCTCTCGTGAGTTTGGGTGTAATTTGTGGTTGTCCATGTGTGTGTCCATGGCACCAGCAACACAGGGTTTCGCTAGTGCAGGGCTATGTTGAATTAAAATTACATTTTTCAGCAATTTCTATCAAATTTAAAAAGATTTCGGTTAGTAGATACTTTCCTATACCATTTTAGAATTTTTGTTTGAAAAAAGTTATACCTCGGTACACAATTGGGCCCAAAAATGTACGCATTCTTTATCTTATCTTATCTCATGTGGCGATGCTAAAAGTCACCGTGTGTAACCGGTCTTAATGGACGCAATGCTGCAGCGTACTTTCAAGTGGTGACCGTAATTTATCTCGTCCAAAATGGGTTGTTTAACTTACTTGCTAATGTATTTGCTTGCAAATTAACCAGCCAGCCAATTAACCAATTAGCTACCAACGTGCCGCTTGGTAGAGCGAGCGAAGTGTAGGAGTAACTGGTATCGATAGCAATTAATCAGCGTTCACTGTTTTGACGTTCACACACCTACACGGTCATTACTACCTGAAGTGGTTTTGGGAAATTAAGTCAAAGAATGTCTCAGTCGTGTTTGATTTAATTTTTAAATGTTGAGAAGGAAGTAAACATACCTTTGATTAGCAAATGCGAATATGTGCTGACTTTGGAATTGATTTTGTTTTATTTATTGTCTTCTCAGGTAGTAATTAGATGCAAATTTCTTATTACTGCCATAAGTGCATTAACTTTTTGTTAATGAAGTTTGATTATTCTGTTCACACTCTTTTCATATCATGATGTGTATCAAACGCTTTCACCTTATTTTAGAATTGTATCTAGTATATTTAGTGTAATAATAATCATTTATTTCGGACACTGAATTCATAGTGTTAGCAACAATATAACTTAAAAATTTGTGTCAGTAACAATTGTAAGGGTACATTTTAACATTTATTAATGAGTGTAGAATGGGTGTAGAACCGGAGGGTCCCATCTTGTGGCAAGGTACTAAAGATGTCATTTGTGGTGCCTATAGCCGAGCCAAGAGTGAGCCACAACGCTTTCGTACGTGACGGTGTGACGTCGTTGCATCGTCATCCCACCTTTTTATTTAAATTTCTTATTTTATTCTCACACTAGTATTTAAATTCAAATTTTGAATTGTTCCATTTTCATTTTCTGATTTTGTTTCGTTTCGTCGTCACTCCCTGCCCGATCGCGGTAGCGAACACATCTCTTCTTATCTTTTTGAACCTTTTACTAATTATATTTACACCGTTTACAGTTTATAGATCATAATATTATTGTTAAACCTTAATAAATACCTATAAAACTGGACTTTCATCTTTCAACTACTAAACTTACTAAGTAAGATGTATGGAGTACATTCCATTCAACAGGACATAACGCCACCAGCACCGGCAGCGGTGTTACACGTATAACGGAAAAAAGCAATTCGCACGAGACTTAGCAAACATAGTGGAGGCACTACAGTAACGCGGTAACTTAAATATCACCTCAAAAGCATTATTACAATAACAAACGCACACACTCATAGCCCCATACTATAGGGAAACCCTATATCGCGTGTGCCATGGACACACACATAGACAACCACAAATTGCACCCAAACTCACGAGAGAAATGAATGCAGGCCATACAAATATTTTTCCCCGTCTGGGAATCGAACTCGGGACCTCTGCGTGGCAGTCGCATGCGTGGCATGGTAACGTTCGGTCCCGGAGGCAGTTAATAGTTGATCTATGTTATTGTAAACTGTGTGGAAGGATGTTCTGACGAGACATAGATATTTAAATAAATGGTAAACGCCGTTGCTGTCCATGAACGGTTTGAGTAATGAATTTAATCATGTTGTGATTCATTCAATTAAGAATTCGGCAAACAAAACTGTTTTTAAAACATTTTTTATCACTGCGTTGCTATAATATATCATAATTATACTCACTTATACACACTTTTTCGCAATAAAACCTCCCATTTTCAGAGGGTAACGACGAACTCAGTGATTTATTTTCAATGTGAAATGGTCATCTATTTGTTATATACGTAAATGCGATTTTTTTGGTCACGATTTATAATAATAAAGGTAACATTTATCAGTAAATGCGACGATGTATCAGATCCTTTTTGTGGAATCGTGTGAAACTACCTTCTTTTGAATTGTTGCTTGAATAAAATGGTCATCAAGCATCGATTTTTAGGGTCGTATTCTAGAACTCTACTCAATGCTCAAGTCAGGATTGCACTGGAAACACAAGCACTGGAAATACGACCCTAATGGCAGGGACTTGAGTATGATTTCGAGTGCTTTAAACCATACTCAAATCCTGACTTGAGCATTGAATAGAGTTCTAGAATATGACGCTGAGTGTATCCATTTGCAATAATACATCAAAGTATAAAATAGCTTTTAACGGCAGGAAAGAAACAGAAGGGTTGGCCGTAATAGCCAACGCAGCGACCGCAAACTAATTAAAATAAATGAACAAAATAAAGTAAATTTTAATTTAGGCACTTTGCCGCGGGGCAATTCGTTTAATTAGCCCTCATCACATCATCCGTTACTGCGTTCCGGTTTTGAAGGATAAAGGCTGCTCAAACTGTTTTTAGTGGCAGTGTAGTTTCTTGTGAAACAGTTCGTCCAGGGAAATACTGCCGGCTTACCTTTTTCTGCCGCCAAGCTGTAATGAGCCAGTGAAATTACAGGCACATGGGACTTGTCAACTTATGTCTCAGGGTAACGAGCGCAGTATCAGTTCCCCTCAGATCTTTCCAATTTAAAGCTTTAAGTGGCACTGCAACTGTCATAGACAGGTGTAGTTTACCATCAGGCGCATGACTTGTTCATCGTCACTTGATATTATAAAAAAAAATCCCTCCAGTGAGGCTTTTTAACCTTTGTTTGTGTTTGTTGTAGAGTTTAGGCACCATATTAAGAGCGCTTTTTTGTTAAGATCTGTTTTACAAGATACGATTCCAGTCGTGAACATTTGAGGATTTCATTGGGTGTTTAGCGCTTTTCCTATTGTAGTTTGCTGGGTCTTAGTTTAGTTTACATGACAGTTACATGTCATTTTGTACTGCTCTTCGAAAAATGAGCGGCAGTTTACAAAATAATGAAGAAATAATTATATAATTGAGTCATAAGTACACAATAGTGTGCATATACAAAATCAACATAATTAATTAAACTAATTAATAATTGAATTAAACCATTATTAAACTAACAATGTCAAGTGTATACAGGAAATGTCAACATTGATTCTTAATTAATAATTAATAAATGTATATTACAGTTTGATAACACGGTGAATGTCAAATTCATTTATAAATATAACAATTCAATTATTTATTAAGTACTTTGTGTGTATTATATTATAAGGTTAAAACGTTCATCCTTTTATAATGCTCCATATTCTGATACACTGTTACCAGAAGTTCAATGATTTATTCATTCAAGTAGTAATTAACTCATTATTCAGTATTATAGCCTGTACCAGGAGGGCAACAATCAAGTGGAGCGTGTCTTAGAACCGCTGACCATAAATCTAGTCCCTTGCGGTTTGGACACGCCGAGATGAAGAAATTGCCATTTGTTACCCGCACTGTATTCTGCCCTTGAAGGGACGGCTCTTCTGTTGGAATGATACAAACTGCCGACTAACCGCTTAAGACGGGCCAGTAACATTAATATTATGATTTTTCGGTTCACTGGTATCTTTTAAACCATTATACTATACTAATGATCGCGATAGCGCTGTCGAAATTTTGATAAATAGTCATGGGTGAATCTCGATCGTAATCAGTAGCGGGCTTTAAACAGACACTATATCGCGCGTGATACAGCAACTGTCCGCGATTGAGCGCACGTGTAAAGAGTCGGAAGGAAATGGGAAAGACCGCGCGATTGTGCTCATCAGTCTCGGGCGTTATTGCGCACTCCAACACGCGCCTGTTTCACGCGATCTATTCTGCGATATTAACCTTCACACGGACGCTCCTTCTGTTGTAACAAAAACGAACGCGAGGAAACGCGCGCGAAAGAATGGTAGCTTACAAAATTTTAAACAGGTAATCGCTATAGAGTGACCGTGTAAAGGTGGCTATTGAGGTCAACCATGAATCGCGCATGCCCAGACGGTGCCTTTTAATCCTACTTTTTATAACAATGTTTCATATTTATTTTAATGAATGTCATGGTGTTGTTATTACCATATTATAACAATAATGTGTATTGTACCAAACAACCACACCCATTTTGCATATACCAATTTTTGTCCTACGGTTGCCTGGAGGAAATTTGCTACATAGTAATAAGGCCGTATAAAAAATTGTTGCATATTAACTTAAAATTTTTTGTACTTATGTTACTGTTCTATGTTGTCACTGTAATTTTTAGTGCAATAAAGAGTATTTCAATCATTCATTCATTCGCACCAATTAATTACCTGGTCTCAGATTAGAGAATACCCTGTACTGGTATACCAGAGCATCAGAATTCACTCTTGGGCAGTACCCGAACACCCGACAAATAAACAATTTACAATTTTTATTTCCCAAAGTGGACTTACCGGGAATCGAACTCAGGACATCCAATACCCACAGTGCAAACCGTTGAACCTCCGAGGTCGTCAGATATATTCAAATATTTTTGTGAAAACACTACAAATTTGTTATTATTATTGATATAAAAATCGGACAACACAAACAAAAATTTCTTCGGTCTAACTGGACTCGAACCAGCGTCTGCTGCCACACCGGGGCTACTGTTACTTTTTGAGCTTCAGATCGAGTGACTTGATCTGTAGGTAACCCTTAAAAACACTTAAAAACACATTGACTTACAATTATATGGACGTCGGGTCCGCGCTAAAAAGTGTCCGCACTTGTAAGGCGCTAAAATCATATACAGAGCGCGACACTCCGCTTTAGTCTTCATTTGTTCTACGGACAGCGCGATACTGCGATGACATAACAATTTAAATTTCGAATAGGTTGACTTGGGACATTTTTTTCGTGGTTTTTGTATTAGACCCGTCGTCCATTTATTTGTAAGTCAATGTAAAAACATTAAGTTTTCAAACATCATTGACAGATGTGATAACCAATGGTCGGAAAAAGGTGCAAAAAATGCAAAAAGTGCAAAAAATGCACTAGATAACTGACCTTTTCCCAAAACAATACAGAGAATAACAACAAAGTAACGCGAATGGTCACTCTCTGCGCGCGCGCAGTACATTGTTGATGACATTGACAGAACAGCGACAGTTGCTAGTGGAAATTAAGAAAAAATAAATAAATTAAAACTTTATTTACGTGGGGAAGGGAGGGGAGTTATAAAATATATTATAAATGTTAGTGAAGGGAGTATTATAAATTCGAACCACTAGCAGAAATGTCGTATTTTAAAAGGTAAATGTTCACATTGTATTATTTTAATACTATTTATTTTAAAAAAACTGCTGAACGCTTCAACAAGACGAAACAAACCAGTTTCGTAGCAGTTAATTCTAAAATAACTAAGACGAACTCAGAGTCTGTATGTATCATTGACCGTGGGAATATTGTTGGGTCGGGTCCTGCTCAAGTTTTATTGCGTGCTTGCAAAGTAAATTCCGCAACAAGGGTATCTTATTTATTGTCCGTTGTTCGGAATATGATATTCGGTCTCAATCATCTTTTATGTAATATTTTGTCTTCAGTTTGTTGAAATGAAAACCTCTGTCGCTACTATTTACACTGAGCATCTCATACATACGTTTCCACGGTCGAATAATCATTATGAATGCATCCGTGGACTATACACCGACTTTTATATAAAATATCGTTCTTAATATTTTTTTCTATAATACCAAGTAAAGGAACACGCCTGTCCATAACAGTGGCAGTGCCGCTCAGAGCTTTAAATCGCAATGATCTGAGGGCACTGCAGCTGCCCCCGTTACTCTGAGACATAAGTTGAGAAATCCTATGTGCCTGTATTTCAGCAGCACCCTTACCCTTCAAAACCGAAACGCAGTAATGCTCACATTACTTCTTGGTGTCGGAAATAGATAGCAGTACTTCTCTGGACAAACTCTCTTATTTATATTTACTGCTATTAAAATAAAGAAGTATTTTATTGAAGTACATAGCATATAGAAGTTCGTTTATTACAGCTGGAAACTTTTGTACAAATTTCGTTTTAAAATTCGTCAGTCACGTTTCCAAAGCTCGAACTTACGTTCTTAAATAAACTTCTGATTAACAGCCGCGAAGCATCGAGAATCCGCTGTCGTACAACAAACAACGTTATGTAAACGACATCCAGACGACGCATTACATATGTAGCAGATTGTGTGTTTCCAGGATGTACGTTCGTAGCCATTCTGTGATTGCCTACGCCTGCCACCGTAGCATATCTAGCACAAAATGTCTACGGGCGTAGAGTCGTAGATGTTTCGAGGATTCATGATATTATTTTTACTTGTATACGTGAAATAACCTGTAGGAATTAATAGTAGTTTATGTGACTGTTATAAAATGAAAGGCATTAAAGTACGAGCGTGTATATGTTTATCACTTATGTCACGCAACCATAGTTTTTTTTTTAAATCCAAGACAAACAAGAGTCGGCCCCAACTATCATATCGTTCGATATCAAGTAACGTTCGAAATTTGTAAAATTGTTTGCTATTGACATTTCATTTCGAATAAAACTCCATCTCGACTGATATTAGAATTGATGTCGAAGCTAATTGTTTTGTTTTGTCAGAGATGTTCGAAATTTGAATGTAATAATAAAATCGAATTTGGTGTGAATATTATGCAATAATAACATTTTCACAGTTAAGAAAGTTGTTCTAACAAAACAGTTTATCTTTATGCTGGTTGTAATTTGCGGTTTTTAAACACATCATAGGGGGTTTATGATATGTGTGTAAATAAAATAATTTTTGTAATTGAGAAATGGTTTCGCATTTTCTAATGTATTAATTTAGTGGTCGCCTTAAGTGTGTTATTGTGAAGTTATAACCTAGTTTCGTTACTAGCACCGGTAGCATCCAACGAGGAGTACAATACAATACACATGGTTTGTATAGCATACAAGAAGAAAATAAAAGGACGTAATGCGAGATGGTATAAACTTGCAGCCTTTTTAGTTATCCATTTTTGAAGCAACCTGGAAGAAGAGAAAGAACGCTCGCAGTTGAGTCTTTTAACTAAACGAGATAAAAATAAAAATTCATCGTCTGTCAGACCCCATTTGTCAGTCCTCCAGTAAAAATGGTTATGATAAATAAATGTTGTCATCATCAATATTTCAAACGAAAGTCTACTGCTGGACATAGGCTTCTCCAGTTTCAGCCCGTTTCAACCTTCACCAAGTCATGGGTCTTGCTTGTGGGTGGTCAGTCCACCCTGGGTATTCCAGTAGCCACTCGAAAACTCTTTGTCACACACGCCATCTACACATGGTGATTGTTTGCCAATTGTATCAAATACGCAAATACAAAGCCAAGTGAAGTGCCACTATTAAATAAAAGTTCACCTCTTATTCTAGGAATGAACGGACATGTATGAAAAGAGTGATACGAGTGACATAGGTGAAAGAAAGTTTGTCAGGAGTGTAGCAAGTAGAGTGAGCATTACTGCGTTCTGATTTTGAAGTGTAAGAATACTGGTGAAACTACAGGCACATGTGACTGACTTGTCAACTTCAAGTAGAAGTACCGTTTATAGGCGGTCTTTTTTGAAGACGGACTAAAATGACATTTGTAGTTTTGCCAGTTTTCACAAAATTTTAAATGAAAGAAATAGAAAGAAAGAAAGCAAGAAATGTAATTTATTCAGCACAATACACGTGGAGTACAATATTAATAATTAGTATTAAAGTGTATTATTGCACTGAAAAGGACCCAACTCAGCTAATGCTGCGGCAGGGCCACAGCGCTGGTTTCCAGTGGACCCTTTTCGAAAATGCCGATTAAAAGAAATAAAAATATATGAATAAAATAAAAACAAACGTGGACGCGAGTTAAATAAAAATTTAAACATGAAACAATGTAATTAAATAGGAAACATAACACAAATTTCAGCTAATGTCTCAATAAAGATTCACTCTGCTTTTTCTTTTTAATTTTGTGTTTTGAGGCGCATTACACAAATAAAATTGTTCCAGACGTGTTTTGTAGATTTAGAATGTGCTCTTTAAGTTGACATTTGAACGCATAAACGGATTGTGAAGAACGCATTGGTGGCAGTATGTTGTTCCAGATTTTCGCCGCGGAATATTTAAAAAAATGCTTATGTAATTAAATTTATTGAATTGATATTCAATTATTTTTGTGAAACTACTCCACTACTTTGTTATAATTATTAATACAAAGATTCGGCTTAGAAAAAAATCTTTCGATTCGGCCGGATTCAACCGACGTCTTCTAGCAAACCGTGCCAGACGCTGTGCCGACTAAGCCACGAAACGAACTAGCGGATCTCACGATTTTTTCTATGTGCTTCTTTGTCGGATCTTTGTATTTGGTTTTGAAAACCAGATACAAAGATCCGATACATAGATGACGCTACGGCGAGAAATCTATGAAAGTATTTCGTCACCCAGTTAGGTAACTTTACAGCTACCAGCCCTGGCTAGTGATGTCACTATTAACTATAATTAAATTTGTATGGAATTAACTATAGTTAAATTTGTATTGAATTGATGATCAATCATTTTTGTGAAATTACTCCACTAGTTTGTTATAATTGTTAATACAAAGAACACACCTAGAAAAAATTATATATAAATACTTATGTAGTTGTTGTCGATAGTTTAATCGATAGATTGTGAACATCGAGTATATATACTCGATGATTGTGAAAGAAGATAAAATTTTGCCAAAAATGTCTTGTATTGTGAATATTACGACGACGTCCTAATGATTCATAATTTTGTTATTGCCTTCTTTATTCTTATTTTGACAGATGTCTACTAGTACCAGTCGAGATGAATTTTTATTCTTATACATTTTAACAATAATAGAATTTGATTATCTATATTGAATTAAAATGAAAAACTTCAAAATATATCTCCTCTTTGTATTTTTCAAAAACATTGTCTAAATACAGTGTATGTATGTATGAACTTACAAAAATTGACAATTTAAATTAACTTGTGCTCAGTAATTGGATGAATGGTACTGGGTCGGGAGAAATATTTGTATGGCCTACATTTATTTCTCTCGTGAGTTTGGGTGTAATTTGTGATTGTCTATGTGTGTGTCCATGGCACCCGCGTCACAGGGTTTCTCTAGGCTATGTTGAGTGTGTGGTATCATTATTATTATTAATGATGGGTCGAGAATGATTAAAATGAAACAAGTTCGGCTATTATTCCATAAGCGTGACCAATAATCAGTATGTAGAATATTTATCAACTGCAATCACTAGCTGCTCGCTAGTGAGCAACACTTTTGTGCAATGAACAGTGATTTATTCCGTCTTCAAAAAAGACAGCGTATAGTAGGATTTTGCGATTTAAAAGTCTGAATAGCGCTGCAACTGTTATAAGTCTGTTCCAATCCATATTCAACAAAAAGTAAACAAACCTGTCTGGTTTAAACTCTAAAGCCATCATTCAATAAATCGAATAGGTAACATTTTCATGTATATTTCAAAGTTTTCGACTTGATATCTCATCACTTGTTCCAACAATATTCATTTGAATAGCATTGTAAAATATATTTGAAAAATGGTAGTTCAAAAGTGAGGTTATATTTCATCTATACTTCTATGACTTGTCTGTAGTTGCATAGTGCTGTTGGAGGCTGCTGAAATAACATTCCGTTCATTCAATTAAAGTTTTTGTAATCGATTGGTAAATCGAAAATTTCAATTGCAATTGAACGAGTACCTAAGTGTAAAGATTTGAAGGATTTAAAATTAATATTTCGGAAATATTAAATATATGCTTCTTAAATAAATAAATAAAAAAACATATTATAGGTTATATATTATTACTATTCATGCAAGAAAAACCGCTATTGTGGCTCAATTAAACAAATCGATTCATTATATGATGATATCAATTAATTATTCGATTTTTAGTTTGCGTTACAATTGGCT
This sequence comes from Hyposmocoma kahamanoa, assembly GCF_003589595.1. Classification (NCBI taxonomy): domain Eukaryota; kingdom Metazoa; phylum Arthropoda; class Insecta; order Lepidoptera; family Cosmopterigidae; genus Hyposmocoma; species Hyposmocoma kahamanoa. The sequence goes on from NW_020654466.1 coordinate 4,024,084, forward strand.
GTCACTAAACCGTCTATGGTCAGGTCAGTGACTAGTTTGTTTACTTTTTGTTTAAAATGGATTGAAACGTAGAATAGATATTCGTGTCGTTTACCACCAGTCGCACGACTTGTCCGTCCCGTCACTTGTTATTTATAAAAAAAGTGGAGGTTCATGGTGTAAGGTCTGGTCATGGTACCACCCTAATGGGACGCAGGCGTGTTGGTATGTATTCATGTATCAATGTGACGGGACAGTTTTCCCCGTTACGCGGTTCGCCTGCTAAATATTCCCCAGCCGTTTATATCGAAAAGTTTAAGTGAAAAGAGTCACGTTTCTTGAGCTCAATAAATCAAAGGCAGCAGCCGGTGAATGATCGCCTGCTCCTCTCAATTTGTTTCGCGTTCCACTAAGTCCATCTTTCTCTCGTATTTTTATTTCATCTGAAACTGTATTGACATTTGCACTGTGTAATTTTACAAATCTGTCATTTGATTTTTATTTCTCTTTTAAATTTAAATTTAAATTCTGCCCCGTGTCGCTTACGAGCGGTCCAAAGGCTGTAACATTAATTACTATTTTGTAAATCTGCTGTATTATCGAGTTCCTAGTTTTCGTGATTGTTTTACTTTGGAAAGGAATCAATTATCTTTTATTATATTTAGTGTTCATAGGTCGAGTAGAGTATCGAGATTGTTACAAATTTTTTGTACTTTTTGGACAACTAAATAGGGTTTTTTTTTTCAATGTAACCATCATTTCCAGCCTTTTACAGGTCCCATGATCACGGCTAACTGAGATGATAAAGTCATCAACGTTTTACGTACGTATGTCTTATATTAATGCAACCCACCTTATTTTTACAATATGTTTTTTTATTAAGTTAAATTTATTATTATAATTTTGCATTTTTTATTTTTTCGAGTGTCTGTTGCCATGCCAGGGTCTCTCTTAACCAACTGAGTTACAGACCAAGTCAGCAGATACTACGAATTTCTCTAATGTATTTATTACAGATCTTTCTATTGGGGTTTTTTAAGGCTTTTTGCTGTCAGCGCTGCTTGTGTGAGACTTAGGAATTATTTTTAACTCAGCGAAGTACATGCTTGTGCGGTTTTCAGTCAGATCAAAGGAATTTTTCGCTGTGTTCGATTTTTGTTAAATAAATACTAAATAACAAAATAGTGGAATATTTTTACTAAAAATATATCAAAATCATAGACAATCAAGCACATAGAGAAATTCGTGAGGTCCACTGGTTCGTTCCGTTGCTTAGTTGGCATGGCGTCTGGCACGGTCTGCTAGAAGACGTCGTTTCGAATCCGGCCGGATCGAAGGAATTTTTTCTGAGTGTTCAATCTTTGTATTAATAATTACATAGAGTATATAACCAGAAATAGACACGAAATGTCGTTTGATTTGTTTGAAAACTATTCTGCCGTATCACTACTATGTCAACTGCGCTCCGATTGGCTAGCCCGAGCTTAAAACATTTGACGGGTGTCGTCAATGGGTGTCCTCAACTGTTTCACTTCAAATTGACCAGTATAACTTGAGCTTTGCTTTAATGGACGAAAATTGCAAAATTACATATTTAATATTTAATTACCGATGAAATGTGATTCCGTTTGTTTTGTAATTAAATGTTTTGCTGTTTTTCCCACACCACCGAATAGAACACCACGGCATCGTTAGAGATATTATCTTTATTACAATAAATACAGAATATTTTTTGGATTATACGAAGACGTACACACAGGTCAGTAGTTGGCCTGTCTGCATTTCAGTGCAAACGAGAGATAATATTTGTAAGAGCTGTATCACTAATGTGTTACCAGAAATATATGGCCTTTATTTCGTCTCTATTTCTGGTTATATACTCGATGAATAATTATAACAAACTAGTGGAGTAATTTCACAAAAAATAATTGTGTATCAATTCCATAAAAATTTAAATATCACTATCATGTTAATAAAACATCATGAT
>NW_020654466.1:4031049-4076748 GCF_003589595.1 Hyposmocoma kahamanoa
ATGGGACCTGTAAAGGGCCCGAAACGTTAGGTTTGTTTGAAAAAACAAATATACGCGATTTACGTTCGCAAAAATAGTTTCATTTCCTATATTTATTTATGTATTTTCTTGTATATTTTTTATTATACCTTTCACTTAATTACTAAAGGAATCTCGGTAATGTGTTGTATCTATGTGTTTTAACTGACTTCAAGAAAGGAGGAGTTTCTCAATTCGACTATATATTTTTTTGTGTATTACGCGATTATTTCGACATTTGTGAACTGATTTTGATTTTTTTTTGTTCGAGGGGCCAAAAAAAAAACCACTAGTGAGGTACTTTTTCAAAACAACAAAAGTTTTTTTTAATATACATAATCTCGCGCCTTAGTCCACAAGACCACGGAACTCCACTTTACTCTATCCTGACATAAAGGTTTTTTTTTATGTTGACAAGAGACGGGGAAATCGTGTGCCTGGTGGTAAGCATGCCTGTCCACAACAGTTGCAGTGCCACTCACAACTTCAAATCGCAAAGTTGACAAGTCTCATATGCCTTTAATTTCACCAGCACCCTTACCCTTCAAAACCAATAACGGTCACATTACTTCTTCACGCCAGAAATAGGTAAGGTGGCAGTACTTCCCTGGACGAACTCTTTCGCACGGTGCTCTACTTGTATTGTCCTTTACGACATTTCAAATTCCATCACTGATATAACTAGTCGATCGTAATCGACTTTTTTAGCGAAATTTAGTTATTAACATGTCGCACTGCTATTACAATAGTGTTGTAACTCAAAATATGTGGAATTCGAGATTATACTAATGCTTTTAATTAAAATGCGTAAAATTTGATTACGTCAAATTTGATTTGATTATATCAATTATATCAATTTGATTATATCAAATTTTGCGTTCAAAATTTGATTCTCTATACGTCAATAAAAGCGTCATTAGAATATTGTAAGAAACAATTCTCTACTTAACTCAAAATGAGACAAAACTTTTTGTAAGTCTTTACGCAAATATCAGTATATTTAGTAAGTAGAATTTTTTTTAGATGTCTGTGGTAAACTTTAACTGTGTAGAATTAATAAATTATATAAATTTATATTTTAATAATCTTTCACGGAAAGTGAGTAATTCGTTTTTACATACGCATTTTGAGTTAGTACACTATTATTAGTATTAACAGTGCGATGTCTGGGATCAGTGAAATGGTGTATATAAGCGGTTTTTTATATCTTATTTATTTTCAGGTTTATTGTTAAGCAAAATCAGCGTAATTGACATTTTTCAAATAAAAATCTTTCAATCTTAGCAACCTATATCTATATCAGTCTTTATTTTTTGCGAGATCGGGGTCATATTTATAAGCTAACTGTCTACACTTTGGTCGATTCTTCGGAATATTTTAAATACGCCGCTTCCAAGGCGTGAAATGATTTTACCCCGCCTGTGCGAGATTGTCATATTTTGTCATTGCGAACTTTCCGCAAGAAATGTTTTAATTGATTGTTGTCCTGGCAAACCTTGGAGGTAGGCATTGTAGTGTGGTTCTGTGTGGATCACCGACATATATCTAGATAGACGCCGCAAGTGTACGTACTTCGCGTGCCCAATGTATGTGAAATTCACTTAGTTGCCGCTGCTACACTTCAGAATGCGCTAGACCGTTATCGTAGATAAACACCAGTCGTAAACGCGAAAAATATATAATTGTGCCATTATAAACTGCAAAAGCACCATAACTGTACCTGAACTGTACCATAACTGAACCATAAATTTTCTCAGTTGCTTCGAATGTCCAAATATAGTGAGCAAATAATTACATACACCGCCGGATATGTAGTACGAGTAATACAAAAAATATATAATGCAAAGAATTAGCAGTGTCCTGTCTTTATAAAAACCTGGAGTTGGTCATACGTATGAGTTCGGTGCTTTCGAGGACGAAGTCGGTCTAGTTTATCCCACCTAAGATGCTATCCAATATGCAGAATAGCAGAGTTAGAAATCCAAGAAATAATAAACAAATCACAAAATTTTCACACGAGGCCGTCATTAAGTAAACCTCTTCTGATTAATAAGATTTTACCATATTTTGTCAGCAGTAACATTTCCATTTGTCTTGCCATTAATCAATTTAATCAATTACCAACAGAAAACCATCTAGTAAAATTAATTAAGGCAGTAACAAGTTCAAAATAAAATATATTGATGTGCGTTTTCATTATTTAAGTTAATCGATAAGATCTTCTATTAGAAAAATATGTTATATAGTAAGCTCATTTTATTGGAAGGACAATAATTTTAATATTTGAAGTCGATTAATAATTAAAGTCTTAATTTTTTTAAGTAATCAACGTTTAAAAAAAAACAAGTTAAATAAGGGACTAGACTATCTTATTCTAGTATTTTTCTACTATATTAATATTACGACTACTTGTAATCAACAAATACTTGAACAAAAATTATTCTATGTAGAATCGAGTAATTGAATGGAATACGCGTGTTTACGCGTATTCCGTTCAATCAATCGATTTAGAGCGAGCGGAAGGAGGGTTCCATCACTAAATAGTTCTAATGACGTCCTAGTGGTTACAAAAAATGTGGCACGCTCGGTTTTCATACAATTTGCTGTACTTGCGGCGTCTATCTAGATATATGTCTGTGGTGTGGATAGTGCTCTGTGTGTAATAGTAATGAAAAAATATATAACGATTCATGTGTATGGCAAGTATCTAATAATTGGCTTGAAATCTTAGAACTAGAATGATATTGTGTGTTAGTTCTTCTTCTTTTTATGAACATGGCAGGCTGTAGCAGAATTTCAGCGGCGTTGTGCTGAGCTACGGACCTTTTTATCTCAGACCACTATTGTTACTAAACACCGTGTAGAGCTTATATTTATTTTTACTTATTAATGTGTTGTGATAAATAAATAGTCCCCAACCCGCATTGGACCAGCGTGGCGGACTATGGCCTAAACCCTCATCTGAAAGGAGACCCGTGCCCAGCAGTGGGACGTATGAAAGTGTTGATGATGATGATAAATAAATAATTATTATTAATTAAATTTTTATTGAATTGATATTCAATTATTTTTTGTGAAATTACTGCACTAGTTTGTTATAATTATTAATACAAAGATCGAACACTCAGAAAAAATTCCTTCGATCCGGTCGGATTCGAACCGACGTCTTCTTGCATACCGTGCCAGACGCTATACCAACTAAGCCCACCCAAAATAATTGAATATCAATTCAATAAAAATTTAATTAATACAGTTAATAGCGACATCTCTCACCAGGACTGGTAGCTGTAAAGGTACTAACTGGGTGATGAATCTGTCATAGATTTCTCATAGATGGCGCTACGACTAAAAAGTCTTTGAAAGACCAAGTACAAAGACACCACGCAAGCACATTGAAAAATTCGTGAGGTCCGTTGGTTCGTTCCGTGGCTTAGTTGGTATAGCATCTGGCACGGTATGCAAGAAGACGTCGGTTCGAATCCGACCGGATCGAAGGAATTTTTTCTGAGTGTTTTTTCTGAGTGTTCGATCTTTGTATTAATAATTATAATTATTATTATCTCGAAAGTTCCCGAAATGCACATGCGTTAGTTATGACAAGGAGGGAACGTCGCTAAGTAGATCGCGTCCCAACAATCTTACTTCACTAATAATAATGTGAGATCATCGAAGCATAGCCTTTTCTATTTTAGTCGTTACATTCATCTTTCACACCAGAACGCTCTCTTATTAGACTGTTCTTTGTTCATATCTAACGTTTACACCACACACATTATGCTACGCTCGTATTTCTGTAGTATTCACCCTATTTTCATGCTTCTTCTACCAAACATAAGGGTTAGGACTAGCACGCTCTGAACTATAGTTTTTTAAAAGCATTTGTTTCCTTCATTTGTTAAATATGCTATTTCTCATAAAGAATACAACTTTAAGACACGTATAGTGCACAATAAGCGTTAATTATAGTTGGTTTTAATATTTACGTTCGCGGGTATTTTACGTTTTTGTATTGGATAACAAATATATATAAAAGAGACGAAGTTGATATCTTTCACGACTATATATTTTAAGCGGAATGTCACAATTTAAAAATCAAATTAAAAAAATATTTTAAACATTGTTTTCTATTTTCTTTTTAAATTAAAGTTTCTGATGTTATGTTGCGTAATTGCTCTATACGCCTGTAATGGTACAACATACTGTATAAAAATGTATGTCTGAAAACAGTTTAGGTTTCTCGATGTTTGTGCCGATGTTGCATCTGAATAAATAAATTTAAAAAACTCGAGGTGTAAAGGGGTTTTTAGAGATATCAAAATTTAAAGTATACAGTTTGATTGAGTTCAAAAAACTGAACAAAACCGTATATATAACACATTTTTTAAATTTTCACATTTATGCCAATTGAGTCTAAAGACAGAAGAAACAGAGGTGCACTGTTACCGCTGCGTAGAACATAACAGTATTACAACAAGAGTAATAATAGCGCTCGCTGCATTTTCGATTGTTTCAATAAAAATTACACTAGCGAAAAATGAATTCAAAATGGTAAGATAACGTAGTAAAGGAATTTTTTTAAGGAAGAAAAAATTCAAGTTAAATAAATACATATATCTATATAAATTTACGAATTTTTTTTATTCTTGGTTTTTCGTGTAACGGGTTGTTGCCTGCAACTCGACGTCGAGGTGCCTATTTTGCGTGTGGTATTTATTTTTTTAAATGACCAAAAAACCATTGCAATTAAAAAAATAATTAAAAAACTTGGTTTTCAGTAATTGGCCTAAAATTATAAGGTGCCTGATCATAGTGAACTCGGGTCTTCTCTACAGACTAACTATTTGTTCTCACAAGGATATTGAAAACAGTAATGAAGTGCTGATCCGATTTGTGTTTGTTCCGAATCCAAGACTTATATAAATCTAGACCATTTCGCATGTCGCTTGTGCACTAAATCCGATTCGAAGCCTAGAAAACACAAATATCGCTTGTACACCCAGGATCATAAAATGATCCCTTTCACATTTATCGGCTTCGGAACTTATACGAATCGGACATAGTGCACAAACGCTCAAAGTCTACTCATATTTCACAGATTTTTAAGTAAATTAAAACTTATACACTCCCAAACTTGCGTTTGACAAGGTCATTAATTCGAGAGATGCTATGATGAAATTTAAATATTTTTGAAGTGTCAATTAATTCGGAAAGCTGCAAACACAGTGGGAGTCGGCCGCTTCAGTTGAAACACTTGACAAATAGTTAAACTGATTTATTGCAATTTTACTTATTGGTAACATTAGGGATGTTTGCAGTTGATGTTTCGTTATATGCAAAATGAACATAAATTTATGAATTTTTGCGATTGTTTAAGCTAGTAATAAAATCTATGTTTTTCGGATGTAAATCGCGTATATTTTGTTTTATTAAACTAATAATAACACCACGTAGCACAATTTTTATTTCTGGATTGTAAATATGGTTTTTAATAAATTGGTTCTATTATGAAAATAGGAATAAATCTTTATAATATCTTTTCCATTTTGATGTATGTACATAATAAAGAATTTATGTATTGTAGATAGGTTTCTCTATCCTTTATTTCAGAACACAATAATGTTGGTTTGCGGTAGAAAAAGGTAAGCGGTTTCTCACAGAGAACCCTGCCACCGGCAATTTTACGAGCTTAAAAAGTTCAATTAACACTTAGCACCCCTTTTAATTATAGAATCCGTTTCAAAGTTATGAAAACGATCCGATATTCGTTTAATTGGCCGTCCCTATTCCTTTTTCACTTTTCATTAATAACAATTTTCATAAATCATGCCACAAGCTTGATTCATTTGACAACAACGTAAATTATTGCCGAGATAAAATGAAACAGTATGGAGAAATGCAAAACTTTGGCCTATAAATTATTTATATAATACATAAATATTAGATTTACTATCATATCATAGAACTCGCGTAATAAATGCGTAAATAAGCTCATAGATGATTATCACTAACTTCAGGTTTCTTATCACGGTGTGACTTCTTTTTATTTTTCCCGATATTTCGGAACGGTTGCTCTTTCCGACATATCGGGAAAATAAAAAGGGGACATACCGTGGTAAGAAACCTGAAATTAGTGATAGTCATTTAGTGAATAACCACGAATCTATAAGCTTTAAAAGCTATAAGCTCCTAGATTTTTTATTAACACGTTAGTATCACCGTCAGCCGAAAAACTCAGTGCTAGCGTTGACGCACGGTATTGGGTCATTTTCATATATAGAAAGAAAGAAGAAGAAAGAAAAATAATTTATTTGGCAACATTTTATAATAAATAATACAAAACAAACACAATCATACATTATATGTTACCAACACGGTCACCACTCAGCTTTTTGTAATGAGACGTTGAAGAACGCCTCATTACGCTGGTTTTCAGTGGCGCCATATATGGACAAAAAGAAAGATGGCGCCTCGTCCAAGCAGGCGGTAAGATAAAAATAAAACAAAAAAGAAATATAAAGATTAGGTATAAAACTTAATTAAACAATCGCGGAGTCGATGTTACTTGGACGGCAGCGCCATCTATCCCTCCTATATGTAATATGAAATTCAACTGCCTCTCACTTATTAACATGGCGTTTTATATCAGACAGTTGAGTTAGTAGCAGTAGGGCTCCTTGTGAAAGAGTTCGTCCAGGGAAGTGGTGCCACGTTACCTATTTCTGCCGCCAAGGTTTTGAAGGGTAAGGGTGCTGGTGACTTATCAACTTATGTCTCAGGGTGACGAGCAGTGGCAGTGCCCCTAAGATCTTTGCGATTTAAAGCTTTTACAGCTTTGACAGGTGTTTAGCGTCACTTGAGACTGCGGTTCATCCCGGGTATATCGGTTTCGAAAATTCCGAGTCTCGACAATTTATTGGCGCTACCGAGACTCGAGACTAATGTTTTCAGACGCGAGAATATCAAGACTTTTGGGACAACCAATAGTGATTTTTTATTCTGGTTGCATCTACATGGCAACACTATAGAGTGGAGCTTAGTATATTATGTGAAGATCAAAGAACGATAGTAACAAAATAGGATTCTCTTTATCCGAAACTGTATTAAACGGCTTTTGTTTGTTACGTACCCACTTTAAAAAAAATCATAATCTAAATTTCATTTTTTAATTTGAATCAATAAAAAACTTAATTAAATATCTTGTTTTGAATGTCTAAATATCTAGCCTAGAAGTATTTTTTTATGATAGCAAGTGACGGGACGAACAAGTCATGCGTCTGGCGGTAAGTGACACGGCTGTTCATAACAGTCGCGGTGTGAAGCCTAGCTTTAAATCGCCTGAGACCACTGCCTCTACGTCTGTTACCCTGAGACATAAGTCGACAAGTCCCATTTCACCAGCACCCTTACCTTTCAAAACTGCTTCGCGACATAAACAGATAAGGTTACAAGTACGTCTCTGGACAAACTATTTCACAAGGCGCTCTATTACTACAAGATATGGAAAAGTACTTTTGAAATTTTCTCGGGTTTCGTTTTTGGGGTTTTAAGGCTCTTTTTTTTTTTTCGAGGATAATGGGACTTGTAAAGAACCCGAAACGTTGATTTGATCAAAACCAATACAATGTCGGGGATAGTGCAAATCCGCGTATGTAGTATTATATGCACCAAATTTCACAGGAGAGTAAGCATTAATGTATGTTGTCTATCTGTTAACAATAGATTCCCGTAAATCACGCTAATTTCGTTGCCACGACATTTACGCGGATTTGATTAGACGACTAAATACTCATACTCAAGTGCTAGTTACGCGCAATTGAATTATCATCGACGATAACTTATTATAGACTTGAAAAAAAATATTTTGATTTCCAATGTGTTGCAATCACAACAAAGAACTCGATAAATACCTGTTTTCGGGACCCATCACAACACGACCTTGACAATTGAGAGAAAGGTCAACATTGCCGTTAGTGCAGGAAATTTATGGGGCAATGACAAGGCCGCGTACCGAAGCGCCTTGCTGGAATTTAATAAAGCCTGTGGGCCCTTATAACCGAGTCAATTATGAGGGCACCGCTTTTCAGAAGTTTATAGGCAATTTGGGATGTTTACATCGTGTAGCGGTGAAATGACGGGTTTTGGTGGATTTTTAAACGGTTTAAATGGTAATAAAAATTTTGCTTAGATTTTTTATTAAGATATCGACGTTGCTCTGGCTAAATTACGATCTTTTCTTTATCCACGCCCTGTTCATAGCAGTTCTGACCTCCTTGTCATAATTAATGCTTTTGGATTTCGGTGAATTTCGAGATAGCACCTAAAGTTTTATTGTTACCTAAACGAATGTCATTTGAGCTGATTTTGCCTAACAATGATGACTTTTTTTTTATAAAAACGTCGGTTACGTTAGATATGATTTGCAGGACAGAGTTTTAGTGCCATTCAGAGCTTTAAATCGCAAAGGTCGGATGGCGGCATTTGACATGAGTACTTGTATTCGCTATTAGGTGTTTGATGTACTTGAAACAATATTTGACATACAGACAAATATGACTGTCTACTTCTTCTTCTTTTTAGTCGTCATCTTCATTGCTGAAGGTCGTGTCCCTGAATGGTTTTCGAGACTTTATGAACGATTTTCTTCCATCTGGTTCTGTCTTCGGCGTATCTCAGAGCAGTTGTTATAGGGAGGCCAGTGAGGGCAGTCACTTGGTCACTCCATCGGCTAGGTGATCGACCGCGGAGTTTATTTGCCTCCCTTCTTGCCCACCACAACCAGTTTGTCAAGGTTGTCTGGTTGTCGGCAAGCAATATGACTAAAATACTGTAGGATTCAATATGGTAGCGTATTGTGGAAAGTCTATCTGCGATATGAAGCTGCTCAATTATGGATTGGTTTGTCCTTCTAGCAGTCTATCAGCAGTATCCTTCTCCGACACCACATCTCGAAAGCGCCCGTTTTTTTCCGTTCTGATGATGATGACTGTCTACATATGAAGCCAAATAAGGAGTAGTGAATAAGACCATATTGTGGATGGTTTACTAGCGTATTTGTTTATATGGCTCTCGAGAAACTGACTAGCGCTCGGTAACACGAGTTTGGTGTTCGCTGTATTTGTCGAATAGAAGAACAAGGCAAATTCTTTGTCACACATGCTATCTACACGTGGTGATTGTTTGCCAAGTATATCGAATACGCAAACACACATAGCCATGTGAAGTAGCACCGTGAGGAGCGGCACTTGCGCCCGTCAATCTGAGACATATTTTCAGTTACAGTTCAACAAGTCACATTTACCTGCCGTAAACGGTAGCTTTAAATTTCATTAGCACATTTTGAATAATATCGAATATTAATGTCTTTAATCAAAATTACCAAAAAGTAAACATTCGCTTTCTTTCTTATTAAAGATAGCATTAAAAATAGCTAAAGGTATTCCGAAAAATTTCATATTATTTCAATGATCGCCCTAATTAATAAAGTGTTGTGAGAAATTCCTTAATTTTGTAAAGGAATTCTCATTCGTATGCATCTCATTTTCTCGCGGCTTTACTCAAGTTATTTGAAATTTAAAGAAATGAAATTCGAAATTTACATTTCATTCTTATTATATTAAATATGAAATGTGTACGTACGCACATGGAATACAATATTCGTCGACATATTCATGTAATACAACGTACCTGCCAGCCTCCTACAGGGCCAGAGTTTGCGTATCAAAATCCGCTACGCTTTTGACATTTTTCTCTTCCTAAGGGAATCACCACAATAAATTAAAAATTTTACCTTTTTTGGTAGAGTTGGCACAGGAGGAAAAATTAAATAAATAAAATATTTATCGGCTTTTATTAAGTACAGTCAAGAGCACATCATGCTTGATATTTTGTGCTTGTGCTGTGATTGTTCTAATTGCAAGCGGCAAAGAGTTAAATTTAAACCTTTAGTGTCAAGCTTGACGTTTTCTTGACCCCTGTACCTGTGGTAGAATATTTTTTACAGCCTTTTTTAATTAAATAGTATGTAAGAGAATATTTTAAATAGAAAAAATATCGTGAGACTCGGACATATTATAATTAAAAAAACGGACAACTTACGACGTGTGTAACTACGGAGACTGCCATGACAGCCCGGTCAATTAGTATGGGCGCGGGCGCAGGAGACCATGGCGAGCAACTACTCTCATTTCCTTTATTCTTATTAAAGTAGGATCATAAGGAGTAGATAGTAATGTGTAGGATTGCACACTACACTAACAACGTCACTTTCTAAAGTCTCATCCACACTAACCACTGACCTAGTACCTAACACTGTTTTCATAGTAAGTAGTAGCTAATCGCGTAAACTGTATTTTTCTGTGTATAACGATAAAACAAGCGCAGAATGGAATATCAATGCATTTAGAGTATACAAGGTTATTTGTAAAGTACTAACAGGACAATACCTATTCGTAGAACTATTTACTAACATACACATATAAACAACATAATATAAAAAACAACTTTTGTTCCGTGACTTTTTTTTCGGGTTTTACTGTGGTACAAAAATAATAATATTTGCATAGATGGCACAGGATGGCGAAAGTTTAAAAGTGTGGATGTAAAGTGTATCTTCAAAATAATGAATAAATATTAGATAACATATCATACCTTGCTCTGATCCCGAAGTAAGTAGCCGAAGTACTTGTGTTATGGAAATCGAAAACAACGGCGGTACCACAAACACCCAGAGCCGAGACAATATAGAAATATTAGTTTTTCTATATTGACCCGGCCGGGGATCGAATGACAGATGGTGACACCATGAAAACCGGTCTGCAAGCCACCCGACCACGAAGGTCGTCATTCTTTCAATAAAATTTATTTTTGTTATATATGTTAGATATAAAAAATGAAAACCACAAAAATTGCCTTACCCGCGTTTCGCAATGAAGCCATAAAGCAATTTGCCACGTTTTCATGACAACATCTCGATCGTCAACAAAGCTAAGAAAATGCTAATGTTCGAATTCACGAGAGACATGTACGTACATTATACCTTACAGGATATTTTTAAAAGTATATTGGTTAAATGTTTAGATATATGGATGGTTACTACGTAGCAAGTAGCTTCAATTTCGCAAGATCTAGGATAGCAGCGCGTGTAAACTTTGTATCTTTGTATTCTCAGCATCAGATCCGTGTACAGTTTTGATGAGGTGCTAGTGCATGTTCAGCATGTTACCTACAGGATGATGCCTATAGCGGACTGTATCAATGGGTTCGGGTGGATGCTAACAACGAGTGAGCAAGACCAAAGCAAATGTTCTCACAGTTATTAATTTACTACAAAAACACGTCAGCTATCAATCCAAAACAGAAAAACAATAGTAAGAAAAGGCGCGAGTGTAAACGAGTTGAAGGCTGAGGTTCAGAATACGATTTGTAATACAATTCGTTACAACACGTTATTAAAAGTAACTCAAAATGAATTCGTTAAAAGATTAAATTTGTGTATCCAAGAAAATGGAGGTCATTTCGAGCAACTAATTAGTTAGATTACCATTTTCTTCGTTTTATTAAAATACGTTAAGATTTAATGGTTTTTTTGTCATTTAATTAACCAATTTTGTGAGAGAGATTTTATTCTTATAATTAACCCTATCGATCGATGCAATAAAAGTGCAGGGTGCATTTTTTTCAGATTAAAGCGGGTTCAATTCCCGCGTGTTGCTAGAAATTTTCGGAAATCTGTGAATGCATTTCTTTTAAAAAATAAAGGAATGTTTCTTTTAAGTAAAAATTTCTATCTCCAGCATTTAGAGTACTTTCCCTCCAGGCGGCATTACAAATTTCCACCCTGTATACAAAAGAGATTTGTAGCGATAGCTGCGATTTACTACAAGAGCATAACAGATTCTTAGAAAAATTCTCGTTCGACAAATAGTAAATTCAAACATTGGTCCCTCACGCTTTTAAAATTAATGAAAACAATTTAAACAAGCGCCCATTATGAGATTCGTGAGAAAATTGCCCGTATACAATTTACCATTTCAAAAGAAAAGCGTTTGAAAATAAAATTTAACAGCATTATGAAATGAAGCAGCTTGTCAAAGAGTTCGTCCAGCGAAGTGGCAGTACTTCCCTATACGAACTCTTTCAAAGAGCCAATACTCTACTTCTTACCGATGCAACGGTTCCATAAGTATCCACGAATGTATATTTTTAAATACATAGTTCTATTGCCAAACAGTACAGATAAGGGTGCTGGTGAAATTGCAGGCGCATGGGACTTGTCAACTTATGTCTCAAGGTGATTGAGCGTAGTGGCACTGAAACTTGGACCACAATTTTAAGAATGAACTCACGACATTGAAGATCGGAATGAAGAGGGTCACATATTCAATATCCGGGGGGCGATAAGGTGCCCACTAATAAAACTGTCACTTTTTGCCTTCTTATGCCATATTACGTCGTTTCCTTATTGATATTAGCGTTGAGAACGTCTATCTTGATAAAAAAAGTATACAAAAGATTTACTTATAATATGTCTTCATTTTGTTGCTTATTTTATTTGACGGTTTCCGAAATTGTGTTTAAGAGATATATTGAATTTATTAACCAAGGTCAAAGCCAAACGATCATTTATTACATAGCTAAAATTAATTTACAGTTGAAAACGTCACTTTTAAGCTACTGCTTGTCCATTACCTGACATCCCTGAGAAGACCGAGCAAGAAAAAATCCCTGGGGAAGATGTGTGTGGAATCTAGAGCCGTGTCGTCTTTCCATACATCTTTATCTAACACGTAGTCTTCAATTTTGTAATATTCAAACTTCAATTTTCAATTAAAATATTTTTAATGAAGTTTTTAAAATTAGCAAATGATAATCTTAATATGCTCCGGAATCTTATTGTAAAAACGTATACAGTTCCCCACAAAAGAGTAGTTTACCCTGGTTAAACGAAATCGTGGTACCATGAGTTTGTACTTACCTCTAAGGTAATATTATGGGTAACGTAACGCCACAGGCATGATACCAGTCTCCTTAAGCTTTTCTCTGAGAGGAACCCGAGAACCTAAACGGTACAAACGGTACAACGCAGAACGCACTATAAATTATACCTAAAACATGTGTAACAATGGATGGTAGCTATTAATAAAAATACTCATTTGTTATAATTATTAATAAAAAATCGAACACAGTGAAAAATTCATTCAATTCAGCTGGACTCGAACGAGCGCCTTCGCCATACCGTGGCTAACGCTTTCCCGACTGAATCACGGAACGAACTAGTAGACCGTACGAATATATAGCGCTATTAATACAATAGTATATTAACTCAAAAAGGGTATTTTCTCAGAATCGATCTGTGTAAATATATGTATAAGTTATTCTACTTGCCAAATATACATATTTAAAAATAAAAGAGAAAAAATGGTTGCATATTTTTGAATAGGGACAATTTTGGCCAGAACTAGCTCACATAAAATGTGTCTCATTTTGAGTTAAGTAGATATATTTTAGTTGTTTTTTACAATATTCTAACTACGGTTTTATTGTTGTGTAGAGAATCAAATTTTACGTTTAGCAATGGTATAATCTTGAATTTCACATATTTTGAGTTATAACACTATAGTAAAGCAGTGCGATATCTATGTGCTTGTTGCAGATCTTTTATAAAACATCGTGATATCCAATAAACTTTATGGTAATATAAAGCGACATATCTAGTCAACCGCTGGTTTCATAGTTTCATAAATTTGTCACAGATGGCGCTACGCCAAGAAAGCCGTTAAGCAAGTACATAGAAAAATTTGTAAGGTGCTGCTGATTCGTTACGTAACTCAGTTGGGAGAGCGTCAGCCACGGTATGGTGAAGGCGCTGGTCCAAGGAATCGAAGGAATTTTTCTTAGTGTTCGATCTTTGTATTCCTAATTATAACAAACGAGTGGTGGTAGTAAAAAAGAAATATTGAACATAATATGGTAGTAAAAAAACATGATGTTTATAAACTCAAAGTCATTGGCTTTTAATCCTATTTAAACTTCTTTTTAAAACCAAGAGCCAACAAAAATTCACCGCCTAGTCATTCCTTTTAAAACCAGCCTAAAAACCCTTTTATTCAACCACAATACCTCGACAAAAAGCTGTCGACATCGTTTTTCACTTACAATATTTCTACCCAATATGCAAGTGGTATACCAACTAAATGAATAAAACCTAAACAGAGAGGTATCTAGTGCGCATGGCCCAGTAAAGGACGTGAAACGTCGGTTTGTTTGAAAAAACAAGTATTCGCGATTTATGTATATATAAAAAGATACCTTGTAATTAATCCTTTCAGGATTTTTCTCTTCTTTTTTATAATATCAAGTGACGGGACGAACAAGTCGTACGCTTGATAGTAAGCCTGTCCATAACAGTTGCGGTGCCACTCAAAGCTTTAAATCGCAAAGATCTAAGGGGCACTGTCATAAGGCCCGTCATTCTGAGACATTGAGACATAAGTTGACAAGTCCCAATGCCTGTAATTTCACCAGCACCTTTACCCTTCAAAACCGGAAAACAGCAATGCTGTCAGCATTGCTGTTTTCCGACGATGAGGAAACGGCCGTCGCAACGCCGACGCAATGCATCGTGTAGCATCGCTCTTAGCGGCTGTTAGTTAGCATTAGTTGTTAAATTGGTCACACATAAATCTGTGTCGTAATGCTCACATTACTGCTTAGCGTGTGGAACTGATAACCTGCGTGTAACAATATTGTTCCACCTTTCCTTTTAATAAGTGTAGGTTTTCCACATTATCACAAATTTTTATTTATCAAAAATCAAATTCAATACCGTCTTCAGAAAAATCACAGACATGTGAAAATGGCAAGTAAAATAATTTTTGTTTCATTGTTTACAAAATATATGGAAATATGTTAATAGCTTTCACTGAAGAGACTGATAAGCTTAGAGAATCGATAACACACATACGAGTACTACAATATAAATTACATATAAACATTGGTGACAGTACACTAGTAGTAGGAGCTGGAGATATCCTTTTGGTCCTACCAGAAGGAGCACCCAGTAGGACCATGAGGAAACGGCCTTCGCAACGCCGACGCAATGCATCGTGTAGCATCGCTCTTAGCGGCTGCTTTAATTGCCTAGGCATTCGTTGTTAAATTGGTCACACAAAATTTGTGTCGTAACGCTCACATTACTGCTTAGCGGCAGAAATAGGTAAGGTGCCTAGTACTTCCCTGAACGAACTCTCTCACAAGGAGCTCTATTGCTACTCAAAACTTTTATTTCACCATATACGTAAGAAGGAAGATTACGCCTTAGTCTTGGCATATGGCAGTGTCACGACTCTGTAATCATTGCATTCACAAAGGGACCCCGCGGCCCATTTCCTTAATTTTAATCCCATAATTGCTCTTTATAACACTTATTAACACGCAACTATTACGTAAGTCATTATGTTTATTAATTTGTAAATTTGTATCTTTTGTGTATTTTTAACTTAATTTCTTGTTGTTTGTTTTTATTCCCTTTAATTTTAATTTCTGTGCGTTTCATTTTTAATCCGTTTTCTGTATTATATTGTTGTGTGTGTACGTTAGTTTTGTCGAAAAAATTTAGATAGTCAATTCGAAATTTCGTGTTCCATGCTGTAAGTTGGTATTGGAAGTGACGATATTGACTTCTACAAAGTAGTTTAAAATATTTAATGGTTGTAAAAACATTAAATGTTCTAAATTGCTTAATTTAATCACTAGGCACCGTGACTTAATAAACAAATGCGGCCCCTTCTGCCATCCGCTGGCTACAGCCCTGTTACGACGGTATCCTTTCTAATTAAAGATCGATCCTTTTTGTGGGAATAAACTTTTGATCTTCCGTGTTTCCTCTTCTGAATAGCGGATGAGGAGCAATCTATTTTGTATGCCAATGTTGTTGTGTATGCAAATTTACTGGGTAGCAACAAATATTTAATGCGTTTGATATTGTTTACATTTTTCGTAAATAAATGAAACTGAAAGTTAAAACTTTTCGCAAATACTGGTTTAACGAGTTAGTTAATGACAAGTTTAAAATACAACTACTGTGACAAACACGTTTAAATTTATTCCTAACATCTATGTTAACTACTGCATACCACTGCTGCAACGTGGCATCGATATTAGCTATTGAATGAAATTATGTTTCGTAGATTCATGTAGTAAAAATGAAAATTTTGCTGAACATAATGATTTTGTTTTACCGAGCGAAGATTAGTCAATCGTGTTTCGGACGCCATAGTTCACTACCAGAATCATCTGTTTTCATCATCAATCAAAAAAATAAGTTGAATTCGTATTTTTTAACGCCGAAAATCCAATTTTCCGCGTGGTCGGAACACGTTAAAACTTATAGTTCACCATAAATCGATGCAGCAATAGAAATTTCCATTTCATTTAAACCCAAAAACATAGATGGACACACATAGAGAAATTGGTGAAGTCTGCTGATTCGTTTCTTAGTTCAGTTGGGAGAGTGTTAGCCCCGATCTGGATTCAAACCATTATTAATTCAATTTCCATTTCAATATTCTCGAAATTCCATTGGCACGTTGTGTTATTGTTCCTTATAAGTAAGAATTTTTATTTCATTTTTTGTGTTTTAAATTTTCGATCACACTTACTTATTTCGTAGCAAAATTGTGTATTCAAAGTGGGTACCGTGTGATGGGCGCCGTCGCCGGTTCCTTATTTAATAAACGAGAGCATCGCTTGTTTTCACGTCACTCGCATTTGCCAACGCTCTATGACGAACCATTCCAGGATACTTAGGAGCTTAATTTAATTTTACTTAGGCATCTAATATGTTGGGAGATGTAATTATAATGTGGACAAATAGCATTGAATGTTGAATTGCTGAAGGCAACTGTGCAAATTGTGCTAGTGACACGTGAATAAGACCGAACAATGTTTAAGTTAACACTTAGCAAATTTCCACAGTTTATTAATCAAGTAACAATATTGTGCAAGACATCGTAACTAGGGCTTCAAACCGCAATGCAATAATTCTCACGTTACTGCTTGTCGGTAAAAATACGAGTAGATAACGTGCAATACTACCTTAGACGAACTCTTTCACAATGAACTCTACTGCTCTATATTCTGTGTTATTAGTATTACAGTTATAGTCGTAGTTAGGGGCAATTTCATTTGTTTTTCGGAAGCTTTATTATTTCCCAATTGTATTTAGAGGTAACCTATCACAAACTCGAATTCTTTTTCCTAAAGAACTTTTGTTCGAATTTGCATTACACCGAAAACCGAATTCTCACGAAACCGTTGTTCTTTCGAAATATGTTGGATGTTTATCGCAAAGACACGATTAGGTTCGGTTAGGTTAAGTTAGGTTTAAAAGAAAAAACATTTTCCTCTCAAAATTACTTTCGAGGTTGTGAAAATTCGAGCAAACGTTCTTTCTGGAAAATGTCATTTCAGACTACTGATAGGTAACCGCATTAAGAATTCGAATAGAAGGATTGTGAAAATTTGAAATACAAACAGGTATAAAAAGATTTGTACTGGGCTTGTGCCGTTCGCTACGCTTGCGTTAGAGTCGGACGTGCACCGAAAACTTTATGAATTTTAATCGTGATTCTGAAGGAGAATTACAAGGCAAACAGAGAAACGAAGGTTTTAGTACAGTCAACAGTAAACTCAGCTTTATACTTTTCACTTTGAAACGTGTTAAACGGGAATTGCGTACAGTTGAATTTAAATCTAAGGTTGCTATATTATTGAATGTACTGTTGAAAGTTCGTTGTATAATAAATGTAGTTCTTAGTTTGTATTTGAGCCAATTCCAGTAATAAATTTGTAGCCTAGCTTTGGCAAAATTAAAGAGAAGGCTCGATCTACGTAAAATTGATTACAAAAAGAGGTTAAAAGTACAAAAAGAAAGGTCCAAAATAAATGTATTCGCATAAATATTGTATTGTATTTTAATTGTAATTTTATGTGCAATAAAGAATATTTCATTCATTTCATTCATTCATTCATCCATTCATTCAAATATTCGATGCTTTATAAGCAGTTAATGTTTCATAATGTTCACATGATTGAGGCTTTACTACGCACGCGTCCTTTCTCTCTAGAATTTTGACGGGAGTGACGACGGAACAAAGGAATTAGAAACCATTCAAAAATTCAAAAGTAAGTGGCCAGGACGATAAAGGTGATCGCTTAGTCACAAACTTATAAAAAATAATACAATAACAAGTCCAAATTTAACAACCTTTTTTGGCTTTGACAATTTTATTAACTTTTCGTAGAATAAACAATTTAATAAATTATGTATTTTTTACTATATCCAATTGAAAGAAAGGCCTACAACAAATAAAAACCACTTGAAAAAAAAAATTTTGAAATTTCCGAACATTTTGTTAGGCTTCAACGGATGATCATCTATCATCCAGCAATCATGTAACAAACAACTAAAGCGCAAGATCTGTATGCGAGAATAGCAGTATATCAAATTTATGTCACTCTCGCGCAAGTCGCGCCCTGCCGTGCTAACCCTACTGGGGGTGCCTGCTATAGTTTACAGTGACTATAGGTCGTTAGCGTCCACGTAGAATATATTTTACATACTTTTTTTCGTGACCGTTAAGAACGCTTTACCACCGCGCCTGTCACCCAGAGACAAGTTGACAAGTCCCATGTGCCTATAATTTCATCAGTATCCTTTCTTTTGATTACCAGAATGCAGTAAATAGGTAAGATGGAAGTACTTCTTTGGACGAACACTTTTACAAGGAGCTCTACTGCTACTATCAAACTTTGGTGTAGGGTTGAGAAAGTACCGCAGTCTTGTCCATACCCGGATATTGATAATGATTAACGTTCTACCCCGAATATGGGGTGCCGGTAACAAAAAGTAATCAGCGCGATCTAATAGAAAACTTTTCGGGGTGACAAGTAGAACTTTGCGTTATTAATGTCGGAGCAGTTTGATCCTATTTACGACTACATACTAAATAAAGTCCACAAACTGCTACGGCGTTGCGAATTTGAGCCACGTGTGAATGGTGTAATGTTAAGTTTGCTATAAACATTTTTCAAATCCAGCTGATGCTCACTGTACGAAATTAATCTTTTCAGGTTTCTCAACTTATATGTAGAGTGCCAAATATACGATGAAACATTAGTGTAAACTGGCATAAGCCTTACTGCGTTGCACTAAGATATAGATTGGCATGTTTTCTTTGATATACTATTATCAAACTTGTCCTGATCTACCTGCCCGAAAATACCTTTCGGGGGACTACGGGATGCCCGGTAAGATCAGGGTACAGCGGACGTCCGGGCAGAACTCTACGCTGCCTTCGGTAGTCATAAGCCTTCGCGGGCGCCTCTGGTGGACCCGACCCAGGGTATGGACTCGTTAGTCTGCCCTGGTAATGTGTGGCCCGGGCATCTGTGCTGCGCGCAACTAGCGGTCTGGACGAGTGCCAAATGCGAAAGATGCGCGAGGCACATGACCCTTTAAGTTGGAAGGTATGTCTGGCTTTCGCTGGACGCTGCAACTGCAATTTCCGGTACAGACTAGTCCGGAGAGCTAGTAGAGGAGAAGTTACGTATCCTCCGGTTTCGGGTAGGCATTTAATCAAATCTAAGTTGATGTATTATAGTGTATACGCATTATATTGTATTGCTCACTAAAAAGCTAAATTGTTAGCAAAAATTTAGAAAATTATATTCCATAAAATCAAGCTTGAATAAAATTACACATTTCAAACTTGAACGTGTAATGAGACACAAATATATTGACTAACCTATGAGATTTATAGATTAGTGTTATATTCAAACTAAATAAAAGAGAAAGACTACTACTGCAAACCACAGTCTTACAATTCGTAAAACGGTGCTGCAAACACTATTTGCTATTCTCGATTACGCGTTTTAAGAAATAAGGCTGTGTATGAATTAGAAGTGTTATGACAATCTACTTTCAGTCTTAGTTAGTAGTTCTCAGTTAGTTAGTAGTTTTATGACAGTCTAGTTTCCCTATCGGTCCACTTGTTTTTCCCGATTCGCCTATTTCCCATTTCGTCTACTTTCAAAATAAATTCGAGACCGCAAGAGTCTCGCAGACTCAGTTCTCGATCTTGCACAAATCTTGCAGGGTCGTCTTGGTCTTGCAAAAACTTTTTACACGTGTGACCTGTGGACCAGCGGCCGCAGCCATGCTGAGGCCACTGGCGGGCAATGTGTGATAAACCCTTGGTGACATATTTATTTCAGTTGATAAAGCTGTGCTGCTATTTTTTTTTTATTGCGAATATGTACTAAATCGATATGATACCGCACTAGAGTGATACGTTCTTTCGTTTATTTGGTAATGAACTATTGTTATACATTTTGAAGGTAACGTTAACGTTTCACACCTTTTTCCAATCATTTATGTATACAATTTGTTTGTTTTTATTATTTCTTTTTGTCTCGTTTGTCGCGCTCAATTTGCACGTTGATATTATTACTGTGCAGAACTGTCAAAATGTTTTTAAATCAGCTGTGATGTGGCACGTTTGGCACTGCGATGTTCTTTTGCAACCATTGGTCGCGGCGCTCGCGATACGACAAAGATATGACGTCACGGTGCTCGCCATGTTAGCTATTGTGATAAAATGTTTAAATCCCGGTTTGTCACTCGAATTTGACAGCTAAATGTGGATATAATATCGCGGCGGCAGGTTTACTCAAAGTGCATAAAACGGCCTGTACGTTCAATTACAACAACTAGTTCCGCTTACCATGTTTTTGTAGTGCCATATCTGTCTTTCTTATGTCTTATGTCTGTTCTTAAAGCTGTCATTTGCTGCTGGCCAGTCAACCTGTGGCCATGAACGTGTAACCATTCCAAAATATTGGAAAAACAAAAGGAATTCATAATGTGGTAATAAACTTGCAATTAGTGATAAACACCTCTACACTGACAATTAATTATGTATACCCTCATCTTTGCAGAGAAACATTAAGTATTTTAATCTTTGTAATTCCTAATTTAATCACTTTGTTCCTCGTTGCTCCATAATTCTTTGTCTCATTCTTATTCTGGAAGCAATTTGTTGCTTTTTGTAGGCAACAAAAAGTGGAAAATATAATAGATTCATTTATTATTGTAATGGTTTGTACTGTGATAAATGTACTCATTAATAGTACACTGCGGGGCGGGCATAAGGCTATTACAAAAATTGAGTATTTCCTATTAAGCAACATTTACTAAGGAAGCAGCAGTGGAGCTCCCTGTGAAAGAGTTCGTCCAGGGAAGTACTGCCACCTTACCTATTTCTGCCGCCAAGCAGTAATGTGAGCATTACGACACAGATTTATGTGTGACCAATTTAACAACGAATGCCTAGGCAATTAAAGCAGCCGCTAAGAGCGATGCTACACGATGCATTGCGTCGGCGTTGCGAAGGCCGTTTCCTCATGGTCCTACTGGGTGCTCCTTCTGGTAGGACCAAAAGGATATATATGTTCTCGAGCTCCTACTAATGTAGTGTCACCTATGTTTATATGTAATTTATATTATAGTACTCGTATGTGTGTTATCGATTCTCTAAGCTTATCAGTCTCTTCAGTGAAAGCTATAAACATATTTCCATATATTTTGTAAACAATGAAACAAAAAAGTATTTTACTTGTCATTTTCACATGTCTGTGATTTTTCTGAAGACGGAATTGAATTTGATTTTTGATAAATAAATAAAAAAATTGTGATAATGTGGAAACCCTACACTTATTAAAAGGAAAGGTGGAACAATATTGTTACACGCAGGTTATCAGTTCCACACGCAAACAATATAATTTTGTTTTGATATTTTTTTTATTCTAGTTCAATGTTAAGTTCAATAAGTCAAAATCTGATGAGGATATCCCATGGAAATAGAAAAAAAAAACCGATAAGGACACTTTTGAGGTCGGTTTCTTTTTCAATGAAAAAGTTACGATTATTTATTTATTTATTTTATTTCATACAATTATATAGTATTACAGTAA
This sequence comes from Hyposmocoma kahamanoa, assembly GCF_003589595.1. Classification (NCBI taxonomy): domain Eukaryota; kingdom Metazoa; phylum Arthropoda; class Insecta; order Lepidoptera; family Cosmopterigidae; genus Hyposmocoma; species Hyposmocoma kahamanoa. The sequence continues at coordinate 4,053,100 of NW_020654466.1, forward strand.
ATTATCAAGGCACTGTGAAACTCATAACTACATACTATTAGTAATTTAGTATTTCATAGAAGAGAGACGCTCATACATTCTGTCACAACACCTCAAATATTCATCACCGCCATCATCGCCACCAAAACATAGCAGTCTGGTGCAGATACGAGAAGCGCATTAAGCAGTGCGCGACCAAGCGGTGATTTACCGTGAGCCGACAGTGCCAGCAGATGATGAACACCAAGACGTAGATTAAATTTATGCTAAATAAATGGATGCCGGACGGGGGACAAACAGACGCACCGGTTGCGCCACCAATTCTAGAATATTTGAGTCTCCTCGCAGGATGCTTACCAGCAATAATCAGGCACCAAATTAGCTTCGCCCCATAGATTTTTGGTGTGTTAAAAGTTTGTAATTTCATTGATTGTCGCTTTAGGTAGGCTAGGCTTGATTGGTTGGCATTTCTTTAAGAAAATAATTTAGATACTTTTAAATGTTATCATTGCTAAATTCAAGGACAGAAGTGATATCAATTATTGTAGTCATTAATTTAAACGTAATTTGAAGTAAAAATTAAGACGAACATTCCTTTCAATTATAATTGAAAGCACGAATAATAATAAGCACGAATGGTTTACGTACGTAATTACGATAATAAACCAATACAAATACTAATTAAATTCATTACGCTAACAAAATGTAAGTTAGAACATACTTAAAAGTTATTAAACTCTATTTACACATATTATTTATTTTATGTCGAAACAGAAAACAAGAAAATTCGTCTAACTTTAACATACTTGTTTTTTACACTTTTTTGTTTAGAAACAATATCCATTAAGTCTAAGCTTCGTTCATAATCCTACATTATTTATTGTGCGAGGTATTAAGAAATCGTTACAAATTATTAAAACGATCGTTTCTCACGTTACACTTTTACGGCGCCGCGTAATGGCAGTTTACTTACTTATATAGCCTTTAAAAGGAATATGTTGAATGGTATTTTGATTACGTTTTCTAGTAATTTGTCTTGAATAATGTATTGCGGATATTTTTTTTGTGTTTTAGTCCAGTGGGAATACAGTTATTTTTCAAATAAGTGATAAGACCTCGTCCAGAAGGAGCGAATTCACCGCAAATCGTCTCGCGCGTCGGCGAGGTACTTAACGCTTATACATCGCGTACACAAGCATCGCGCGAGTTTCAAATTCGCGCGTACAAATCACGAGCAATACGCCAGACTCGACTCGCGCGAATCGAGATAAAGTCTGTCCCAATGCATTTTGAACAAATAGTAAACAAAACTGTTTGGTTAACATTCTAAAGCAATCGCTGAATAAACCGAATAATTAACACTTTCACGTGTATTTCGAAGATTTCTACTTGACATCTCATCACTTTTTTCAACAATATTAATTTGAAAAGCATCGTAAAATCGTATATAAATGGTAGTCCAAAAGTGAGGTTATTTTTCAACTATACAACTATGACTTGTCTGTGGTTGCATAGTGCTGACTGCTGAACAAATAAAACATTCGGTTCATTTAATTAAAGTTTTTGTAATCGATTAGTAAATCCAACATTTCAATCGTAATCGAACTGTAAGGTATCTAAGTGTAAGGATTTGAAGGAGGATTTATAATTAAGATTTCGGAAGTTTTAAATATGCTTACATGGGGTATGTAAGGTAAAACCGCTAGTATGACTCGATTCATTCAATTAATTAATCGATTTGTAGTTGGCATAACAATTGGCCATCACAAACCGTCTATGGTCGCGTCAGTGACTTGTTTGTTTACTTTTTGTTTAAAATGGATTGAAACGAAGTATACTAGAAACTCCCTGGTTGCGTCCAGTTCAAAGAGTACCTTGTTACATACTGTAAGTCCAGTTTACGCGCGAACTTCAGAGCGAGTGCACGTATTTAAGGAAATGGAGCGACATTTTGATACGGAAATGTCCATGGATGAAATAGAAAAAATACCGGCAATATGGGATATGGAATCTTCTGAGTACGCTAATAGAATTTTAAAACACGAAAAGTTAGATCATTTTGTCCAAGCACATAGAGAAATTCGTAAGCTCTACTGACTTCACCTATAGCTCATTGGTAAGAGCGGTGATCACAGTGACGCAACAGACGCTGGTTCGAGTACAGTCGGATCGAAGGAATTTCTCGTTGTAAATACTCCTACACCCGGATTACGACCATGAGTCGGTTAAAAAAAAGGAAGACAGGTGTAGGTATGACAAAAAACAATAAAATGAACAAAAATGAAAACTTAAAATGGTAAAAATAAAAACTAAATTTACATGGTTACGTAAGCATGTGTAAGCGTGTGCGTGCGTGCATGCGTGTGTACGTGTGTGTGTAATGAATGACTGACAGAACGCAACATTCCCAAAAATCAAACAGTAGGCGACATTAGAAGCTCCTCAGTCCTATCGTAGTGTCAAAAGCCATCCAGAAACAACCCTTTTGCGTGCCCATCTTGTTGTATGGTAAATATTACACAGTTCATTAAACTTATTGTACAGTCTACCACCTCGATACAAGTAGAATTTTGTAATGAAAGCAGTTCAGATCAGAAATAATAACAAATTAGTGGAGTATTTTCACAGAATAGTAGTAAAAACGTGATATTTAATTAAAATAAATATTACAGTTTGTGTGTTGTTAAAATCATAAATGCGTCACATCAATGACACGTAATAACATAGGAAGACTGTCACTCACAACTATGATAATCATCGTTATATGCCAAAAATATATTCATTTGTAATGATTACGTTAGTAGTAATGGAAAATTGTTGACATCACGTCGTCCGTTTAACCTCGAGTGAGTGTGACATACAATTTTGACGGAAAAGGTTGCTTACACAGTTCAATAGAGAATTTCATGTAATAGGTTGTTATGTAAATAGTCCATTTTCCTCAAATTTGTTTGCTATGTCGATTAGTGTACAAATGAATTGCTCTAGAAATAAAATATTGCACAAATAAAATATTTCTGTCCTTAATTAAAAAAAGAACTCGTATTTTCTGTCAAGCACAATTATTTCATTACATAATTTTCAAACTGAACTAATAAGATTCAGTGAATATAGCGAATCGTGACATTAAATTTTATAATTATGTTTTACCGAAATAGTAAATAAAAAAGGTATTAACGGACCACTGATGGGCGGCCGCCATTACGAAAAACATATTTGACGAGAGAGCACGTGGTTTTGTTTTCGATTTATAGTCACAAAATAATGCTTATGTGTTTTAAATAAAAAAATTTCATTGGAGCATGTTTTAGTTTTTCACGACTGTTTTAAAATATTTACGCCGTGCTTTAAATTCAATTTTAAAACTTAAACTTAATTGAAACCGAAATTGAACTTTAAAACAGGACGTAAATATTTTAATTCAGTCGTTAAAACCTAAAACATGAACCCTGATTTTTTTCGAAATGACGTTGGCCCTTTCTACAAGACACCGACTATATTATAATACAATTTATAACATTGGAGTCTCATTTCTGTGTCTACTACTAAAATAGCACCAAAGTCAGTAGAATTAGAGCTCCTTGTAAAAAAGTTTGTCCAGGGAATTACAGCCTTGTAATGTCAGCGTTACTGTGTTCCGGTTTTGAAGGGTAAGGGTGCTGGTGAAATTACAGTCACAAGGCCTCAGATCTTTGCGATTTAAAGAGTGGAGTACATCTGTCTATTTATTTCATATGATTTAGTATGTAGTTCCATCTCGCTCTTGTTAGATGTCAACTAGCCAGCCGGAGACAACAATTAACGTTTAAAAAGTAAAACTCATCATTCTGCCGTGACACGCCCGTTCAACTTTGTATAGGTCATGATATGAATTTAAGCAATTCAATTTTACCCCTTCAAATGTTACATGGAACTTGGCTGGTTGTTTATAAGCCCACAGTAGGCCCCCTGTTATTAATTACATTTTAAAACAAAAATCTATTTACGATCCGTTGACGTACGAAATGAAACATTCTGTTTGTTCCTATAGCACGTTTTTATTTGTAAATCACTCCACAGTTATACAATTTCCGTGAACAACTTAGTAGTGCGTTTTAGAAAATTACATAAAAGGTTCAACGCTATCTGGCGGCATCTTACATAAACTAAATATACGTATAATGTTAAGAGGTCTTAACATCCGTCAATAATATTAAAACTGTATATAAAACTTGTTTTACATAACTGACATGTTTAGTATTCTTTAAGCGTAATTTAACACCAAGTTAGCTGGCGACGCCGTTAATTTGTATGAACCTCATGAATGCCAATTACTATGCCTTTTTATCCCTACATCCTTTTTAGGAGGTATACTTGACTCGCACCGACTCGGTCTAGAATTTTTATGGCCGCGTGATTAATGTCAATGTGTGTGTATCTGTTGCATTCGCAATGATACAGAAAAGCAAAAATAGTTATTTTTGATACAAGTGCGGAAAGTTAGGCATAATTCACGAGTCTCGAGGCAGGCAGGAGGTCAAGACTTGAGACAAGTGAAAATGACAAATCCGCACGTGTATCAAACGACGTTTTTTAATACATTTGCGAAAAAAACTACATTGAAAGTAAAATAAAACAGTATTTAAAAAAAAACTCATTTTCTGCTAGTAAATTAAAATAATGAAATACAACCACTGCAACCATTATTTAAAAGTCTATGGAAATATAGTTCTAACGTGCTGTTTTTGATTATTTTCTGTAATATGGGTCTGTAACCACTTTTCTTATTATGAAGTCCTGGTACTTTTGTTTAAACTTCTTTAGGAACCCGTGCACGGTAGTGAGATACAATTTATCTGTAATACATAAAACAAATATATACATAAAAATCTCGCCTGTCACCCATTCAGGGGTAGGCAGAGACCTCCACTCGATACGTTCATTATATAGTATTTGTAAATAAATATAAGTTTTAATGACGAATGACTTACGTCACAAAGCACATAAATATGAAATAAATATACAATCTCTTTAGTTCTATGTTTAAGACTTAAAACAACAGTAAATTTAAAAAAACTGGAAGAGTAAAAAGCACTAGAGCGAGAAATCCGACTTTCCGCACGATTTGTAGTGCGAAAAATACCACTGTATTAAAAAATTCGTTTTATTTGCATATCACAAATGAAATCACACACGAAAATACATAACTTAAAAATCATTCTTATTTATAATATTAAGTAAAGGGACGAAGAAGTCGTGCGCCTGGTGGTAAACGACATGCCTGTCCATAACAGTTGCATTACCACACAGAGCATTAAATCACAAAGATCTGCGGGGCACTGTCACTGCGCCCGACACTCTAGGACATAAGTTGACAAGTCCTATGTACCTGTAATTTCACCAGTACCTTAACGTTCGAAACCGAAAACCAGTAATGCTCACATTACATTACATACACACTGAAGACACAAATAAATAATTAATAAACAAAGTCACAAACAAAACGAGAACTAAACATTGACCTACTAAATTAAAACACAGGTTACTTAGATAAACATAACTATCATCATATAAATATAATATAATATAATAATAATATAATAACGCACACACTCAACATAGCCCCGCACTAGGGAAACCCTGTGTCGCGGGTGCCATGGACACACACATAGACAAACACAAATTACACCCAAACTCACGAGAGAAATAAATGTAGGTCATACAAATATTTCGCCCGGCCCGGGAATCGAACCTGGGACCTCTGCGTGGCAGTCCGGCATGGTAACCGTTCGGCCACAGAGGCAGTTAATAAAAATATTAAATATTAATAAAATATAACGTCACTAACTCAGTATTGTTTGCATTCATTTACTCAATCCTAGTATCAACAAATAAATTAGCCTTTGATATTTCTTTTATGAACTTCTACTCTCGAAGTTGTTGACGAGTATGTCTATCTTGGACAAACCGTCTAATTAGGCAGACGCAACTTCTTACAACTTAGCAAGTTGAAGTAGCAGTGGGCAGGGCACATAGCTTGCGGAATTGACGGTTGTTAGGGCAGAAAGGTTCTCGAACGGAGACTACGAACTGCAAGGCGTTCAGTAGGACGGTTCCCTACTAGGTGGGCGGATGACCTGGTAAGGGCGACGGGTAATCGATGAATGCACGTTTCGTCCGACCGGCTAATCTGGCAATCTTTGGGGAAGGCCTATGTTCAGCAGTTGACGACTTCCGGCTGGTGTGATGATGATTTATTTTACAATTCAACCTCTACATTTTTTCGCTTCTTTCTCGACAAAATGAATTTGATTATTAATATGCACAAAAAGCGGCCATAATAACTCCTTTAAGTGTGCATATGCGTCTATGTAGTTATGACAATGCGTAGGTGTTCTTACGATAGTGTGTAATTATGCGTATTATAGTTCCTGTCTAAATTAACTATCGTGTGAGATTACTGTCATAAATGTGTTAGATGAACGATCGTACATAGATTTTAAAAAACATACACCACCAATGGCGACGTTACATCTCCGTCCCCGCGGTGGAAACTACATCCAAATTGCAATATTCTTCAAATCGCTACAAACAACACTAACAGTGTCCTTACTTTTGTTTTTTATGATACCAAGTACTGGGACGAGCAAGTCGTGAGTCTGTTGGTAAGCGACACGCCAGTCCATAATAGTTAGTAGTAATAGCAAAGATCTGAGGGGCAGTGCCATTGCGCCCATCGTAACGTAATGTACTGTACAGTAATTTTACCAGCGCCTTTACCTTCAAAACCAAAACGCAGTAATGCTCACGTTACTGCTTGGAATTCTAGAATAAACATACAAGCCTCTGGGATTCGTTTTACTTGAAACTTTTGCCACTGCTTTGCAGGAAACATCGTCTGTCTCGACTATTACACAAAGCAGCATTGTTGTTCCAGATTGAAGGCTAAGGAAAACCAGTACAATGTATAACCCTCGGCTAGCAACTATTATTTTACGTAACTCCCTCTGCATAATACGGGGAATTCATAAGTAAGCGCATTTACGCACTGCATCCGATTTGTATTCATTCCGAATCCTAAATTATACAAATCTAGGAAACTCGGACCGTGCGCAAATGCCCTTACGGTCCCAATCCGAGACCAATAGTAATTACACTGTGTTCTGTATTTAATAGTAGGGAGAGCCAACGAGCTTGTACAATCGCAGACAATTTAAAACCTTATGTCACCGTCAATTTATTTGCGACGTTCTGAACGTATTCCACACCCCAGCTGTATTCTTAAATAAGGTTCATTTTTTCCACAGAAATTAGCTCAAGCTTTTGTATTTTGCGTTATTATTACGGCGTTGCCGCTTTACTGAATATTTAATTCTGCCCCTCGGGGCGCAGTCCATCTGACGCAGTGTTACCGAGTTCTTAGGTTTACGCGATTGTTACACAAAATGAAAAATTTTTTTCGGATCGATCGAATCCCATGATAGGTCCCATGATCACCGTTTTGTTTGAAAAAACAAAAAAAAACTAATGTATTTATTTCTCTCACAAAAACTAAACGCAAGCTTAAAATAATGAGTGGTGCTGAATGACCGTTTTCGGCCACGGCAATTTAAAGTGGAGAGATTACATAATCTAAATTGTGAGAGACAGGTGCCTAAATTGTGGTGCCCCTGTATCATAGGCCTCCTGGTCCATTCTCTTGATCGAGTAACTTTTTTTACTGTACTTAAATTTTATAAATACTATAAAAAATACTATTCTAAGTGTGGTTGTAATATGGACATAAATTTTTAAGTGCACCGTATTTTTTAAACAACCCGCGATCGCTGTCATAACTCAAAGTTATTTTTAAATCTCCAAATCAAGTTTGACATCGGTGTCTGTCATGTTACAGTCGATTGTAATTTTATTAAAAATTCTAAATTTAGAAGTGCTTCGAGGATTGCAAAATGTAATAAAAGAGATCAAGTTAATTCAATAGATTTTAGCTGATTTTTTTTGAAGTTGGTTTTTAAATTTACTATTTCAAATAAAACCATAGTAAATGTTTTAATTACACCTTATATTACCTTTGTGCCGGGAGCTTCGTAAATTTATAATATACAGAGTGTCTGTGTAGTTGCGTCTATAAATGTTTGTGTAGTTGTTGCTATTACTATTATACTGAATTGTAGTAGAACTATTAACCTAGGGTTTAACCTAAGCCAGACGGTCCAGTTGAAAAAGTGATGCCTGTCGTTTGTGGACATTTTTGTTCCATAAGACGTATCTTTAATATTGTAAAAGTGGTGCCGATAATGGGACATAAGATCTTAAGTCCCACTACCCTCCAATCCAGAACACGACAATGTTATTTACGGTAGAAATAGGTAGGCCAGTCATATATAACATAGCGGATTCTTCGCGGACTTATATCCCTATACCAGTAAAGGTTTACCGGGTTGGTTACCAGGGTTAAAATGAGCATTACGTTCAAGCATTATATTGTTATCGTCATCCTATTTAGAGCCAGGCTCTTATCGGTGTAGCCTTCTCCACTTCTTATGCTTTATAACATTTTCCTTGACCTCTTTACTTTGATGTTATTCTTTATTTGTTCACTTTACGCCATTCTTAGCTATCCTCTCTTTCTTTTTCATTCTATTATCCCCTCAATTGTAATCCTACAAATTGGCCATTACTTAACAAATGTCCGAATATATTCCCTCTCCTGTATATATATATTGTTACAAAAACTCGAAAATGTAATCTCAATCAAAATTGTAACTTTTTTCAGGAACCCACCTCTATTTATAACAGAAAAAATAAAGTTAAAAATGTCCAAAAAGATAGTTTCATTTCCTAAGAACTCAATAAACAAACAAAAAAACATTTTTTAACGTGTCTAATAATTTGAGAGTATCTACTTTCATATTATATAGTCCCGGACACATAATTCGCGCCATCTTGCATTTTCAATATTAAATGCCAATAGCTTAAACAATGCTTCATTGATCAAGAACTATTATGCAACTTTGAAACTGGTATACTAAACGTCATTTCCTTAAGTCCTTATTGAAAATTCGAAATTAAAAACCAGAGAAAACTCTTCGATGAAAACTATATTTTTATATTCTAGCCCCTTAAGGATAAAAATGCAAGATGGCTCGAATTATATGTCCGGGAGTATACATTTGCGTTCGTTATTATAGGACAGGTATGTTCATTGAAACGCAATTGCAACCTAAACCTATGGATACATTTTATTAGATTATCAGTTTTCGAACAAATACCTACTGAATTACTATATATATACTACTTACTAATGTGTACATTAAGTAACAAAAAGGTTCTACTATAATTCCGTAGGTGAATATACTCATATCCAAAAAATGTATATAAAAATTTCGTCAAAAAAATTTGGCGCTTTCGAACATTTTTTTATATTTATTTTTATGAGTATGATCACTAGATGCAGTTAGGCTGAACCTTCTTTACACCCTGTATGCGGTACTATTATAAAGTGTTTACATTTTTTATTTCTAAGAATATATGTTGACTTGAAATTGTTTGACAGTACTAAAGCGTATTTTGCTTCGAAAGAGAATTTTAAGCACTTATTTTTAATGTTTTATATACCTACAAGAAATATTATAACCAGACATAGAAATTTAGGCAACACGAACTATTTGTAGTGATTTCTTATCCATTCTAATTTTATCAATAACTCATGTTCAATCAACAATATTTAACAAGACATAGATGGAATGCATCTTTACGTGACAGTTAACCTTATGAGTGCATAGAGATCGACTACGGACTTCATTTTTTCTTTATCTTATTAAGTTTAACATTGAAATAAACTGCGTAAAGTTCTACATTTTCTTTTTGTTTTAAAATTTGTCCCTATACTTATATGTCACCCACCGGTTTTAATGTAGCAATTACCGATAAATTAATATCACTGGGATATCACTAGTAAAATTACTTTAGTGATATCTTCTGTCTGGTTATAACAACTACGATTACTTATTTTAGATGTTTACACTATTTATACCGCTTAGATGACATGTTTGATGTCTAGTAATTAGGTAGGCTATATTTCCAAACACTATATTTTGTCGTTAAGTAAGATTTTGAAATACAAAATGGCGTCGATTTGGACCAATGCAAAATAAACTTATTTTTATATCCTGTCACTCTTTTATTGGATATTTAATTTACGTTTGGAGCTGTTATGTTATGACTTCTCCTTATACAATTATTCGATACAGTTATAGAAAGAAAAAAATTTAAAGTGAAGCTTAACTTCTAAACATTAATATCTAAAACTGTGTCCACTCTATGTTCGCTGAGCTGTGCATGCAAAACAACCCGCCACTAGTGTAATAGAGACCGAAAGACTGTTCTATTAAAGAAATTAACATTCTTACACTATCGTCACTTTAATGTAATTTATGTCAAGAAGAATCACTAATTTTTTTGTTAAAAAACGGTTGCAGACAATGTAAATGCGAGGCTATTGTTGACCGCCGTTTTCACAAAGTCACAAATTTAAAGGTCATTTAAAAAAGAATGTACACGTTTGTATTGTAAAATTTCCGTTCATATACAAAGTTTTGCCATGTATGACATTTTAAATTATAGTAAAACTTTGTACTTTAAACTTTATAGTAAAGGTTATTGTACAGGATCACGATAGTGACTCGCTTACCTCATTCCGCCTTGAAAAAAACATTGTAAATGATAAATGTATATTTACAAAGACCAACCCCTAGAGTTTCATACTCATTCTTTTCAGGGGAGTCTGTCTTACAAATGAATAGCAGTGTGTAATCAATGTGACAATTTTAAAAGTGCTTTGTTTGATTTTGAAATAAAGACACATTTTAATTTAGGCGCCTTCGATAAACAACATCAAAATATAAAAAAGACAGCTCTAAAGTAAAATTAAGTTCTGTCATTTTCTTACTAATAAAGAGATGAACTTAAATCGAGTTTAGTTTGCGTTTGACCAAAACTAATAACTACCAGTATATTTTTAAATTATTTTAATTTATTATAATAATTAATAAAATAGTATTTTTTATTAATTAATACAATAAACAGGAACTAGAACGTCATACCAAAACAGTAGCAAAACGTTATTTACCTAAAACAATCCTTGACAAATTTCTTTTCCAACGCAGATGACGAACTTTCGTCTGAATACTGTTTAAAAAATCTAATCAGGGATTATTTGACAGAGTTTTATGCAGTTTTTATAATGATTCTTTAAATCTTTTGCTTTTACGTCGATCAATCAATCGAAAATTCAAAAATATCTTAGAGACGACGACGGATGAAGACAATAGGTTATTGAAAGGCTACCACAACCTCGTTTTCTAAGACTGATACGGCCTCTGATGAAGTTAGAAGACCCGGAATAAAAGTCACAGTGAACTGGTGGTTCCTAACAATCTAACGCTGTGTTGTAATGCTACATGGAACCCTTTTGTGCCTTCAACTATCGAAATCTTCTCTATTTTTGTTGGTAGAGATGTACCAGCACAAGATAATGCTGACCATTGTGTTTGTCCGAATTTTCTATACGCGTTGGTGCTTAAAGTGCAATGCTTGTAAAACGTACATCGTCCGCCTTCTTCGTCGGTCATAGCATTTTAGTTTCTTCAATTCGGACAGTAGCTAAGAAGTTCGCTAATTGCACACGGTTTGTCACAGCATTCCGTCGCTACGCCCTGCCTCTTACCTCTTTCCATGCTCTTGGCTTTGTAACGGGCGATCCACGGCAAATCATAGGCCATCTCATCATCATATGAATACCCGAAGTGGTTGAACGGGTAGGGCCTGTCACGCTTCATTAGCATGGGACTGTTTGGACAGAGAAGATCCAGAGCTTTGGGCACGTTTCTTCCGCAGTAAAATTTGCTGTCTTGACAGTACACTGTTACCACAGATAAGACGGTGAAGAACAAGATCCGAAACTTCATTTTGGTGGATCAAACAATTGTAATGGTACACAATATGCACTTCCGTTGCGAGAAAACTGACTGTGATGACTTTCTGAGTATATCCCGTTTAAATACTCTGAAAACAAATGAATAATTTAACAGGTATTCAAGGTGCACTAATATGACTTGATTTGTTGACGCACATCCCCCATACGATAATGATGTGCAAGTTTTCCATTTGAATGAACGATTAAACAATTTGATGTAGGGGTGTTTTAGGTGATAATAAATAGAGACGTATATCTGCGTTATTGCTATATTTAGCTAAGGTCACATTGAGAGTGTACATTTTAATTTCATCAACCTACATTATCATAACACTGGAAAGTTCCCTGAATAACAAACTTGATTCTATAATCTGTCATTCATTGTGTAGCCAGCCGTCAAATACACGACTTATTTTAACTTCCATCTTTAAACTGAATGTGACTAATTAAAAATTTAAATCAAAATTACATTGCTATTGGCCAGGGATCGCTTTTATTCTTTCTGACAAGGCTTGACATCGCAACAAACCGAAAAGCTGGAGAGTTTAGAGCTGACGGAAATTAACACCTTCCGACAAGGTTTTTGTTTTTATTTAGTGACCTGCACAATTAATTATTTTTTCAATTAAGCCCTCAATCTAAATGATTCTTCATTCTGGCTAAACGACAACTCTGCTGCCTTGTCTCTATTGTTTACGATGTTTTGAGAACTGTGTAATTTTCAAAATTTCGTATTTTCTAATTGGATTATTTCTTTATTCATCAGCTATTGTTTAACATCAACAAAAGTCGCTTATAACCATATTATAACGATGGGGGACGTCTAGTTTCCTAAAGAGACAAGAGCCCGTCTCTCACTAACTATGTAAAGTTATATCTATTGATATTAAATATATATATATATTTATATTTAGGGGAACTGTCACAATCATAGTCATATCATTTATTGCATTATGTGGTATAGAAAAAGGTTTTAAACTTATTACACGCTCCAACATAAAGCCCTGTAATGGCACTGCAAATTAACTTACTTTACCAAGTGCGTTGTCTATTTCCATAACCAAAACTTGTCTTTTCAATTTGTTAGCAAATTTATTTCCTTTTGTGATAGTAAATAATTTCATCAACATTTCGATATCTTTTTTTTTTTAAAAAAGGAGGAGGTTATACTTTCTACTGTACGTATGGTTTCAGATATCTTCGTCAATTGTGGACCGATTTGGAAAATTCTTTTATTTTTTGAAAGGGTGCACTTTCGTGGTACTCTCATTGTCACCAAGTCAGAATCTGATGAGGGGATCCCATGAAAATCGAAGGAAATCCTCAAACTTTACAGGCATGTCCTTGTATTCACCAATCTCTCCATTAATCGCGGACCGATTTTGAAATTCTTCTTTTGTTCGAAAGGGTTATACTCTCGACGTGGTTTTTGATGCTGTTCTGGGTTCGTTTCAGTTATCATAAATTACTAATTATTTTCTGCAAATAAAAGTCGACTTTTCACTTGACCCAATACGTGTAATCAACAAATTACCGTCACCATGACAAACAGAAATTCGTAAGAAGCACTATCGAAGACATTTAATTCTTGTAATGGAATACAAAAAAGAGATTACTCTCAGTCTTGGCTGTATGGCGCATTAGTGCCTTTGCCTTTTCAAATGAAAAAAAAAGTACCAAAAAAAGAAAATATAAAATGTACAAAGGAGTCCGTAACAGTCCCATTGTCACCAAGAAGTCTAAATCTGATGAGGGGTTCCCATGGAAATCGAAAAAAGCCGATAAGCAAATTTTTGAGGTCGGTTTTTTTTCAATGAAAAATTTACTGCTATTTTGTAATCTTAATAATAAAATAAAAACTGACAAGCGCCAATCCGTAGTCTAGGCCTGTCACGTGATTTATCGCAAAGACTTAGTCGTCTATTAGTAGATGTCGTAGTAAGTGGGCAAATAAAACGAGGCTTTCGGCTTACAGACGAGTAGTAAAGAAAGTTAGTTAGACCAAGTTGATTCATTAGAGGAATTGTCTGAGCTTTAATTGCCTAAGTTTATTTGTAACTTTTTTGTTTGAGTTCTTTCTCTGTACTGTGTATACCGGTATAACTGTGAAATTATTTTGCTGTGTAAGCCTAAAGCCTAAGTAAATCTTACTACTGGTCACAGGTCTTCCCTAATGAGCGTGCCATACTGGTCTCTTCAAATATATTTGAGAAATAAAATTATAACAAATATATTGCGTTGTTCTGTTATTGGTGATTTCCCAGCACTGCGATGAAAAAGGCTTGAAAAATTTCTTTGTTTACAATTTTCAAAGTTGAAATCGCATCCATTGGCGGGTATATCGTTGTTCAGTCACCTGTTGCGCGCGCAGATCGACCGATGGCGGAGGGCCATGAGGGGGAAGTGGGGAGTCAGTCGGTGCACACGGTATACACATAGGAATATCATAACATGATCCCTGACATTAGACTTAATAAAATTAAAACCTACCATAAAACAAAAATAAAAGCAAATGTGATATTTGTCAGTTTTACCACGACCAAGCACTACTTCCTTCAATTTGTATTCAATTAACAATTCAAAACATCATCAATTGTGGTATACACAACATTTTTTATATACGTACGTATATGTACGTATTTTGTATATACGAACAGAAACATATGCGCATGTCTTTTTATCCTTTTGTAAAAGTTTTGTAAAAAAAATTATTTTTTTGTCTTACATTTTTTTTTAGTTTAGTTTTTTTTAGTTTGTTTTCTTCTATCTACGAACATTGCTTTTCTTGGTAAACCTTTGAAACTCTCAGGTGTAACGTCTATAAAAAATGCGTTGCTTCATTTTATCTATTGTGCGTAATATGGAGAAGGATTTTTAACCCGTATGTCTGGGGTCTAGTAATACTGACCGCAGAATAACACGAATGTGGGTCGCCTGGGCCCGGGATGCTTGTCTGAGGTTAGGGTGGTAACGTGCCTTGCTAGGGGAATAGGTTACTCATGTCTACCTGTTAACGGTATTCATAATCGCCTGAAAAGAAAATGACATCTGTACAACAATGAAAAGTATTTACGTATTATTAACGTAATTTTCAAGTTAGTTTTCTCTACTTGATTTCGGTGGCAATAGTTATTATTTATATATTCAAGTATATTGTCGTGAAATATAAAATACATTTCAGGATACTACACTCGAAGATTATATATTACTTCATGATTATTTTCTTCAATATTTAAATAATAATTTTACCACCGGAATTAGACAAAAATTAACCTGAAAATTACTCGTTTACATTGCTAATGCCATTACTTTTTTTGTGATTTTAAGTGTTATTTCAAAAAACTTTCGCTATGACGAAAGTTTTTTGATTTTTATTGTTAATATTTAATTTTTTTTTCAATAATTATAAATGTCACTCCGTGAATTTAATCAAACTAAAATGTTTTAGCCGAAACATGGCTTCGAAATTTTGATAAATGCTACAACAATAAGAATTTTTCCCTTATATACAAATACAAAGACATCCATAGCTTTCTCATTCAGTCTAATCAATTCTGAGAATGTCGAATGTCGAGATTGAACAATGTCGTCTATTTATTTGCATACTGTTCAAATGTTACTTCAAAATAGTGAATGTGAGCTAATTCTGTTAACTCCTATAGTTCGAGTTAACAGAATTAGCTCACATTCTTCACACTTCGTTAAATTGGCGGAATAAATGACAAACCAAATGCTTAATTGTCAATTATTGAAACGAATTTCGGACGAATAACGAAATGTATATTTTTTAGATAGACGATGTCATAGTAGCTAAATGGTAATACATGATAGGCAATTTGACGTCAATTACACCCAAATTGACCTCAAGTGGATAATAGACAGTAATCGATAGTCCATTACAGTTTTTAATTACACATCGTAACTTAATAGAGTTGTGTAAAATACAGTCATTAATCTGAAAAAATATTGTGTAAAATATACTGCAAATAAAAACAGACTACGAATTTTTCGGACACAGTAATAATGTTCTATTACGTCTTAATAAGCAATAGCAGCGCAAGATCCCACTGCGAAGGGTTACATAGAATCCGTTATTTAAACGCCGGCCGAGAAGTTGCCAGTTAGTTAGAGTTTGTGCTGAAAGTTGGATGTAGATTTATGTTTGTTTACTTTATAAATTTTGGAAGAAAAGTCACTATTTGAATGGTATAGAACTTTGAAACAGGCGAATCACAAGACAGGTGCAAATAAACCATACAAACACATTTCTGGCTTTAAAATCAGGTGAAATGTTTTAGGATAGTAAAATAGTAGCAGTAGAGCTCCTTGTGAATGAGTTTATCCAGGGAAGTACTGTCATCTTACCAATTAAAAGGTACCTTACCTATTTCCGCCTCCAAGCAATGTCAGCATTACTGTGTTCCGGTTTGGAAGGGTAAAGGTGCTGGTGAAATTACAGGCACATGGGACTTGTCAACTTACGTCTCAGGGTGACGGGCGCAGTGGCAGTGTCCCTTTGATCTTAGCGATGTAAAGCTCTGGGTGGCACTGCAAATATTATGGATAGGCGTGCTACCATCAGGCGTACAATTTGTTAGTCACTTGATATTATAAAAAAAAGAATACTTTTTGTGCTTTATTTCGCAACTTTGGCTATGGACTGGTAGTTTTTGGACCTTCCCCGTATTACGGAATTTCAAAGAACGAAATGTTATTTCAAAGTCAAAATTTCAAAGGCCAAAGCAAAATTGGCACTCTATACTCGCTTTTGGTGGTTAAAGCAAATAAACACGTAAATATGTTATGTACTTGCAACGGTGATCAAAGAGCGCAATAAAGTCAGAATTTCGTAAACAATGATACAATTGTGTACTGACAAGCGCACAAATGGATAAAAGTGGTGAAAAGAGATAAAACGTACTGAAAACGAGTTTGGATACATTTTATTTGGTTCCGATCATGGGTATAAACCACTAAATTGAATTATGTAGCGGTTCAGCTTTTTGATCCTATTTGATTTGATATTTATTAATAAAGTTACTTGTCCAATAGTTATGCAGTCGTTTTCGGTTCACCAATAGTAGAGTACAAATCGTTAGATTGAAGTGAATTTTGCGCCGAAATTCTAAGTTTGATTTTTAAACCGTCAAAAGTCAATATAGGTCTCCAGTTAGTTGGTTGCACAGTATACCGTGGAAAATGGTACAACTTTTTTGTTTGTCATTTCCAAATTACTTTACTGAATATATATAGCAGGTTCATTATTTTTATTTATCTCAATGACGGTGATACTCGATGAAGGGTTGCTCAAGAATTGATCCTGGTTGTGTGATCGCTATTAGAACCTAGTTGATATACATAATATATGTGTAAAGCATGGAAAGGTGCCGGTAAATTTATGGCATTCGGAACTTGTCAACTTTTGCTTCAGAGTGACGGGCGCAGTCAGTACCTTTTAGATCTTTGCGATTTAAAATTCTGCGTGGCTTTACAACTGTCATGGATAGACGCACGTTGCTTGATATTATAAAAATAAAATACGCTTAATGCTATAAGTATAGTCTGTGACTTTCCTAAGGCATTTCATTGGATGCACCTAGATACCTAGTTAGGAAACTTAGCCATTATGGTGCACGGGCCATGAACTCGACCGTCTTAAATAGGATTTTAGTAATGGGGTTCAGAGTGTCCATATCAACGATATGCGATCTTCAGCATCTGCAATTAGCATGAGCGTCTCTTAAGGTTCGGTTCTAAGTCCATTCCTATTTTTAGTTTACATTAATGATTTGTCTCACCTCATGGAAGGTGTTGAGTGTGGATTTCTTACTTTTTAAAGCAAAAAGGCACCAATGTACCGACGACGATGTGGATTACGCTATATCAAATATTTTTCTTTTTTTATGGAATATAAGCACGCACCTGGAGGTCAAATGGATTTGGACCTCACATAATGGAAAGTGACGATGAGGTCTACGATATAGCATGCACACCTAAATAATACCTATGCACTCTCGCCAAGTTATAACGTTCATAATACAGCGTTCAGGTTTACAGCTAATAACTTGCTTCTTAACGAAACAAAAGCAGATTGTGTAAAATTTATATTACTTAATATTAAATAAACTGGTTATTCTGGAAATAGCTATGATCAGAGAACAGAAAGGTCTAAAAGCTCATTGTAGATGAATAGTCTCCAATTCGTATTAGTTCGTGATTTATTGATAGATTTTGGTA
Organism: Hyposmocoma kahamanoa; assembly: GCF_003589595.1. NCBI lineage: Eukaryota > Metazoa > Arthropoda > Insecta > Lepidoptera > Cosmopterigidae > Hyposmocoma > Hyposmocoma kahamanoa. The sequence continues at coordinate 4,071,272 of NW_020654466.1, forward strand.
GACTTTTATTAAACTATTGTACAATTATTACTGTTACAGTTTTCTTACCTGTATTTGCTCTTGATATTAGGTACTAAACCACTATACTATTTATATTTATTTTTATTTTCTGCTTAATTTATAACTTTACTGTGCTTTTTTACGCTACGCGATTCTTGCGATTTCTATATATATATATTCTAGGAAATGAATTTGATTTGTTTTATTTATTTCAGGTATGTGATGCTTCTTTGCCGCTTTATAAATTCATCATGGTCTAAGTCAGGCCGAGTTACAAACATTGGTAAGTTTGCAAACTTAATTAATTATGAATATACATATGAAGACCTCGGTGACTCAGCGAATACCAATATAGGCGCTTGATGGAAAAAGGGCCAAGTCCGAGTCCGAAGGCCAATTTGGGAAATTATTTCTTCGAAACTGGTCTGAGTGTTGTGGAAAGTATATAACCAGAAATTGAGACTAAATGACTAATTACGGTGACAACTGCGCTCTGATTGGCCAGCCCCTATTCGAAACAATTGACGAGTGTCGTCAATTGTTTCACTTCAAATCGACCAGTTTAACTTGAGCTTGGCTATAATCGACGAATATTTAAAAATTACATAATTTAATATTTAATTACCCGTGAAATGTGATTCCGTTTGTTTTGTAATTACGTTTTGCTGTTTTTCCCACACGAAAACAAAGAATAGAATAGCCTTATCTTTATTACAATAAATACAGAATATTTTTGGAATATACGTACACACAGGTCAGTTGTTGGTCTGTACTATTTCAGCTTTCTAATTTGTTATTTCAGCGCAAAGGAAAGTTTATATTTAAAAGTGACATCAGTACCATTTGACTGATAAGTTGCCAGGGATGGCTGATCCTTATTTCGTCTCTATTGCTGGTTATACTCATCCGTAGAACAAAGATCTATGTGCGAGATTAGTTGTTCTCGGGACATAGTACATTTCGTTCGTTCTTCTTTGCTGTGGATATCAGATCGGCTGTTGTTTGATTTTAAATTTCCGTAATGAAATAGCATATATAAATTCTCAAAACTCCTTTACATAGGCCTTAGTTTGAATAAGGAAATTATTCTCGTAACGTACTTATTCTCTTTTCGCCATATAATCGCATCGGACTCTGTTCTTCGGATGAGTCGATATATTCGATGCTCTAGTACGATTAATCCCCTGTACTCATGGTTGGGCTCCCGAGAAAAAACATTAAATTAATTCCCACTAGTTCTATGTATGGAACTTTTGGGTTACAATTGTTCCACGTGGAACTGAGTACATTGAAGTACTGGGAATAAACGATCAAATCAAAGTAATGGAATATGTGTAAATGTCTAATCGTAGAACATAAGCATTATTTTAATTAAAAAATTAACTCACTGGATTAATATATTTTGATAATAGGAACAGAACATAAACCACTACAATTACGGCTTGGAGTTGGCAACATTCTGAATGATTGATTTGAAACAAATGAATTTGATTTATCTGCTTTAGTCGGTATTTATTCATGTCACATTTTATGTCACATAAATAAAGTCTGTAACAAAATAAATAGTTATGTCTAGATGATGAGGAAACTTAGAAGAACTGCGATACCTCAAACCCTACTTACAGCCTATTACGGTCATGTCGAGTCAAATGTTGTCATATGTCATGTTGTGTCCTGCTGGGAAAAGACGTCCGCCTTTTTAATTGGTCCCAGTTTTGGACTGCATCTGGCCAGTTTTTTGAAAGGGAGCCCAAATCATCCCGTTATCGCCGACGAAATATACCGCATCTCCGCTTTAAGATGTGGAAGTACTCCGTAGTCGTCTTGGCCCACAACTCTACAAACTCTTGTTTTGGAATAAATAAAAATTATAATTATTAATACAAAGATCGAACATTCAGAAAAAACACTCAGAAAAAAATCCTTCGATCCGGTCGGATTCGAACCGACGTCTTCTTGCATATCGTGACAGATGCTATACCAACTTAGCCACGGAACGAACCAATGGACCTCACGAATTTTTCTATGTGCTTGCGTCGTGCCTTTGTATTTGGTTTTTCAACGACTTTTTAGTCGTAGCGCCATCTATGAGAAATCTATGAAAGATTTATCACCCGATAAATCGATTTTTGTATTAATAATTATAACAAACTAGTGGAGTAATTTCACAAAAAATAATTGAACATGAATTCAATAAAAAATTTAATTAAATAAAAATTATATTTAAAAAATGTAAAAAGGAATTTACACAAAACGTTCATGAAGCAGAGATGGATGTAAATTTATATTTCTACAGTTTTTTAATGAAACGAACGAGCCCACTCCGTTATTGCAAAATGTACACGCAGAACAAAATTGCAATATTGTATAGTCACCAGCCTTTATGAATATGAATATGTTTTCAGTACAGTCTAATATGGAAATAACTGAACGGGGGCGCCTATTTCCGTGCGTCGTGACCTGATCCTTACAAAGCTTACGAAACAAATTACAACGAACAATTCGTATACAAGACACTTAGCGAAATTAAAATTAAATAACGTGTGTTTATTTATTATTTATTTATTGTGCTTCTAGTAATTCTACAAAGTGTACAGAAAGTAGAAAATTAAATAAGAAAGTATACGTTTTTAAGATTAAATTTGAATTACCCTTTGCACTTCTTTGCTGTACCGTTATTGGGCATCGTATAATTTAATATCTTTATATGCTTCATGCGATGCAATAAATTGACTTCTTTAATGCTCACACTTATAGCTAGGGACCTTGTATAGCGGTTGCCATGGACACACATAGACAACCGCAAATTACACCCAAAGAAACGAGAGAAATAAACTTAGGCCGTATAAATATTTTGCATGGCAGTGCGGCATGGTAACCGATCACGGAGGCAGTTATTTGAATGAATCTGTTGAATAATATGGACTACGATTTATGCAAAAAAAATATTCTTAAATAAACTATTTTTCATGTAAATTGAATTTTAATTAGGTGTCGTGTTTCATATACATACGAGATTCTCATTAAATCAGTAAGAGAATGAGTAAATGAATGAGTGAATGTGTGAAAGAACGAATAAAATATTGTTTATTGCACATTACATGAAAAATATTTTAGGTATAGTTTAACAATTTTGCTTTCCATTTTACAACTGTAGTTCCCGGCATTGTAATGCCAATGATCTGGTACGATAATTCACTATGTTCGACTGTACAAATGTAGATATTGTACACAATAATGGACAGTAGTGAAAGCAGACATTTTGCATTCGGTTTGTAATGACGTAGCTCTTTTATCCGCCACCCACCGGACTCCCAAATTGGGAGCAGGCTTGAGTTTATGAATCGGTTTTATTTTTATGCTGCATTTAAAAACTGTTTTCCAGAGTAAAGTAAATTACTTCATTCTAGAAGGATTTACTTTAGGCTGTAAGAATGGATATTCCGTTTGCGGCTTCGTCAGGGTAAAATAGGCGGGGCCCCAACTTCACAGACACAGCTTCCATAAAATATAATAGAGTTTCACATAAATAAATAAATATTAGACAGCATCGTTATTTGACATTTGTTGCTCTGATCCCAAAATAAGTAACTGAAGTACATGTGCTATGATTATAAAAAAAAACCGAACCCAAAAGTTTTTGAAATTACATCTATTTGCCAAGTTTTATTGAAATTAATTACCAGAAAGTGTGCGAAACTGGATTCATCCCCTAGTTTGCCACCCTTAGAGGTGGGATATTTTCTTCAAATGTAAATGAGACCAATACTGAGGTACCCTCTTAAAAAAAAAAGAATTATCAAAATCGGTTCACAAATGGCCGGAGCAATGGCGTAACATACACACAAAAAATAAAAGTGGAATTGAGAATCTCTTCCTTTCTTAAAGTCGGTTAAAAATCGCAAACAACGGTACCACAACCACCCAAACCCGAGACAATTCAAAAATGTTATATTTTCTTCCTCAGAGATGACGACACCATGAAAAGCAGTGTGCAAGCCTCTCGACCACGAAATCGTCATATATAATAAATATACCTTTAATAATTCATATACTTAGGCTGATGTGTGCGAGTAAAATAAACCCTATATCTTTGTGTTCTTTACAGATTGTAACCATTCCTGATAAGTGCAAACAATTTCAAGGTTTGCTACCCCTGCTCATAATAATCACATTTTACGTTCCTTCATATTTTTCTTTGTTATTATGGGAATATGCGTAATTCGCACCGGAAAGCGACATAAGCGCTACAGCAACCGCTGGTACAACGGCGCTCACGAAAGTGGTTGTGAACAGGAGGTCTAAAAGTGCCATTTTTAATGACCTAGACCCCATTACACGGCTACGCCACTGCATCCCCTACGTCCGGGCTCTAAACTTTACTGCCTCCGTGGCTGAACGGTTACCATGCCGGACTGCCACGCAGAGGTCCCAGGTTCGATTCCCGGGCCGGGTGAAATATTTGTATGGCCTACAATTATTTCTCTCGTGAGTTTGGGTGTAATTTGTGGTTGTCTATGTGTGTGTCCATGGCACCCGCGACACAGGGTTTCCCTAGTGCGGGGCTATGTCGAGTGTGTGCGTTATTTAAAAAAAAAAAAGAAAAAAAGAAAAAAAAAGAAACATTTGTAACTATAAGAGTGTGATAGTCGCCACCATCTGGATGTAATTTGTATTTGTTTATGTGTGTGTCCATGGCACCTACGATACAGGTTCCCCTATTAAGGGGCTATAAGTGTGTGCTTTACCAAATTAATGGATGAATACGGTTTTATGTATGTATGTGACGCGATTAGTCCGGCATTTGTGAACTGAATTTGATAATTCTTTTTTATTGGAAAGAGGGTACCCCTGTATTGGTCCCATTTAAATTTGAATAAAATATCCACCTCTAAAGATGGCAAACTAGGATATGAATTCGATTTCGCGCAGTTTCCGGTAACCGATTTCAATAAAACTCGGAACTTTGAGATCGGTTTTTTTATGAAAGGTTATAATTGTCCGTTAACCGATTTCAATAAAACATGACAAAAAAATGTAATTCTACAAACTTATGTGGTTGGTTTTTTTTAATAAAACAGTCCGAAATTCTTCTTTTTTCATCAAATTTAAAAGAAATAAATTATTTTTCAATGAAACTTTGTAAACAAAACCATTATTGCTTTCTCTAAACCCTTTTGAAACTTATTGTTCCTTTCTTTAGAAATCCGTTTCCTCATTTTTATAATTGAAAAGGAAAAAATGTCCATAGCTTAAACCTTATTCGAAAAGCCATTACTTTAAATAAGTAGAACTCCTATAGCTCAAGTTACTGAAGACGAAAGGTACCCAACAAAGTAATAAATTACCTAACGGTCTGTTCGGTTACTTCTGACCCCTCAAGTAGTATTAGAGAATTTAATGCCTTCGGAGGTACTCGTAAATTCTTAAGTCAATAGTTCTTGAGAACTTAAGTTGCTTGGTTATGTATGTACCGT
>NW_020654466.1:4077148-4198279 GCF_003589595.1 Hyposmocoma kahamanoa
TATCGGGCCCTAAACACGATTGACTAAACTTCGCTCGATGAAAAAATCACAAAATATCGCGCAAAATTTTCAGACTTTCTACAGAATAATCTCAGTACAGAGTACTAAAAAAACCGACCTCAAAAGTACGTGGACTTACGTCTATTTGCTAAGTTTCATTGAAATATCCCCTAGTTCGCCACTATACAGGACTTGATACTGGATATAATAAATATAGGTTGTCACTATGACACTACTCAAAGTATATCGAGAGAAAAACGCCTTGAATTGGAGAAATAGCAAAATCAACGAAATAATTGCTAAAAGTAATTGCTCCTAAATTAAAGTTAGGCGCTATTTATAAAAATGAATCTTCATGCGTGAACAGCCACCCTTTGAGGTGGATGATTATCTTCAAAATCAAATGGGACCACTATGGAAATACCCCCTTTCCAACAAAAAAAGAATCATGAAAATCGGTTCACAATTACCAGAGTTATCGCGTAACTACATAAAAAGAAAAGAAAAAAAAGAACATACAGTCGAATTGAGAACCTCCTCCTTTTTTGAAGTCGGTTAAAAATAACATATAATTGTAAGACAATGCGAATAACGCATTGACTTACAATTATATGGACGTCGGGTCCGCGCTAAAAAGTGTCCGAAATTATAGGGCGTTAAAAGCGTCATTCACGCTTTAGTCTTCATTTGTTCGACTGACAGCGAAGCAAGCAAAATTAGACAGTACTGCGATGACATTACAATTTAAATTCAACGTTTTAGCTTTTTCATATTCCTTTACATGTCGCTACGTTTAAATAGGTTGACTTGGGACATTTTTTTCGTGGTTTTTGTATTAGACCCGTCGTCCATTTATTTGTAAGTCAATGTTTATTCGATTGTTATTAGAGATATTTAAATGAAGTTCCCTCCCCCGCGTTCCACGTATACAGTACAACAGGCTTACGACTTTTTAACGTTACGACGACTAAGAGCTAGAACGACAGTTGTCCGACGATAAAATTAAATAAAACATCACGTCACGATAAAATGCAACGACAGATAATGGGAAAGAATAAACGATTATTATGATTATTATTTATTTATTTATTTATTTATTTATTGAGGAATGACCAACAATTATACATGGTGAGTTATACAGAGTAAGAATCGGTATAGCTAATTGTACAATCGACCACATCATCCACAGATTACTACAAAAATATAAAATTTTTAAATGAAACATAATTGCTATTAAATTTTTTTTAAGTACAACGCTGACAAACAACCGCCATTGTAATTTAAAAATATTTCTAGTGAACTTCGGTGTCTTTACAGGGTCGGTAGTTGCTCTATTAAACATAATTTGTACCCGGGTATGCCACAAAAGAATACCTATTTTGCAAATTAAATAAAATAAAATTTTACGTCATTATTTCACCGACCCATTGTGCCTAAGTCATTTATTGCCTATTTCCATTCTTTACGACATGTACGTTAGCCCTATTCAAAATGACTTGAAGCTGTTTTATTCGTACAAGCGAATAAAAACGTTTTACTAGTGAATTGTTCTGCAGTAAGGCTCACAATGCTATTAAAGCAGTAAATCAGGTTTATTTGCTTTCAGTTTCATCTCAATAATCTGAATTCTTCGTAACTTTGTTACAAATCTTCATTGATGTTTGGAATGTGTCCGGATCCTACAGAAGATGCCGTTCGATTTAACCAGATTTTATTTTATTATATTCTTTGGAATAAGGCGATAATCAAATGGTGGCCAAGAAATGGTTATAGAAACGTGGGAAGTTCTGTAACGAGATGGGTGGAAAACATCATCAAAGTTACGTTCCGTCGATGGGTGAGACTAGCACAGAGTCGTGGTGGATGGCACAAATTACGGGAGGACTATACTCAGAAGTGGGTGAAATCGGGCTGGGGATGATGATGATGGTTCTATTCGGAACACCAGCAGCTTAATAATAATAATAGCTTTATTTATCCCTTACAACATTACAGTTTACTATATAACTTATTCAATTTCCATTTGTTAGTATGGTTAGGATTGTCTTAATTTACAGTTAGTAGTGTTACGTGCAAGGGTCGCTTTTAGCGGTGAAAGCCTCCTCCATCTTCTTCCAACAGTCTCTGTCTTGTGCCATTCTTGGCCATAGCGTTCCTGCTGCCTCTACGATATCATGACTCCACCTCTTTGATGGCCTGTCTTACTCCTTTTCTTATAAATCGGGTACCAGTTCGTGACTATCTGCGACTTCCCTCTGTCTGTGACTCCTTGAATATGACCAGCCTATTTCCACTTTAGTGACAATACCCGACTTACAACTGACTTGCCTTCGTGCTTTTTCTTACTACTGAGCTCTTAATGCGGTCATTCAGTTTTATATTCATATAACTTCTTTGTATCCCTGTTTCCTTTGTATCTCTTTGTACCCCTCATGTTCTTATTTTGTTGAGACACGACTTTGTGAGTTCAGCAGTTTATGTTTAGTTAAATCTAGCTTGACTAGAAAAGCTGTGGTGGTTCAACCTAATGCCTCTCAAACAGAGGCCGTGGGTTCGAATCCATGTGCGAAATTTGATTCAAAATTTAGCAAAACATCGAAAAATTCGTGCGTCTGGTAGTAAGCGATACGCCTGTCTATAGCAATAGCAACGGCACTCAGAGTTTTAAATAGGAAAGATCTGAGGGGTCACTGCGTCCACTGCGTCCGCCACCCTGAGATATAAGTTGACAAGTCCGAAGTGAATGTAATTTCACTCTTAGCCTTCAAAACCAGAACGCAGTAATGCTCTCATTACTGCTTGGTGGCAGAAATTGGTAAGTACTTCCCTGGGTGAATTCCTTCACAAGGAGCTACTACTACTAGACAATCCAAGACTATAAGTGGTACTCCACACTATATCCAAATTTCAGTTATTTTAAAGTAAAACTGATTCCAATTTCCGAACCTATTCCGAACCGATTCAGTGTTATAAAATATTTGATTAAAAATACGCTTACGTAAAGCAAAAACGTTTGAAAAGCGAACTTGAGTGTTTTTTTTTATTTGAAACACAAACAGGTAGAAAAATCAACAAATCCTATGTTTACACGAATTAAACCAAAGCTGGTGTTTTTTAAAATTGATCGTAGCTGGATAATCTTACCCGAAAAACAGATAACCCGAATAAAGATAGACGTTTGAAAATGTTTTACCTTCTTTGTATAGTTACCGCAACGTTTAAATAAGTTTATTTTTATTTCGTAAAGCGAAAATCTAATTCATGAATGAAATGTTTTACATTTACGTCACATAGCTTCTTTATAAGTAAATAGTTCGCATTTGACCGATGTGGCAGCGAAACTCTTCGTGCGAATCTTGGAATGTCCACAACCCTGTTTACGTATAGTTCCGCGATGACGGAATTGGCAAGGCGGAATTAAATCATGTAAGCTTGGGAGCAGTAGGCTGCCAATCTGGAATGGTCAACACCACAATCTGTGACTTTGAAGATGAACGGCGCTCGGTGCTTGATTTTAAACGTAACGAATTGATAGATAGATAGATAGATAGAATAGCTCACATGCCCGCAGTGCGTGAGGATCTTCTCACGGAAGATTGGCTACATGCAAATAGCAATGTCATATTAAATGTATGTGCGTTTAACGTTACAATTTTGATTAGTATTTTTCCAGTAGTTTTTAGTTTTATTTTCAAAAAGTTACTGATGGCGTTTTACTCATTAGGAAACATACTTTCGGTACCAGTTGAAAGGTTTTGACATCTCTTATATTAAAGGAATAATAGTTTGAGCATTCTTAACGCTTACACCCTGTATAAAAAAATAAAAAATAAAAATAAAATCTTTTTTATTTCTCATGCCAATTACGTTATAAATACAAACATTTCTAAAATAATAAATAATTCGTACATAAATACAAAAAAGCAATAGTAAAATAGGAAAAAAATAATAAAAATAAAACACAACGTAAAGTTAAAACAAATAAGCAAAAAAAAGCATGTCAAAAAGTTCCATGAGTCAGTGTTTGAGGACTATGCTAATTATATAGCCCTCGTTGCTGCGAACGCAACGACTTTTTGTAATAAAATTTAATATAACTTTCAAAGCAGTTCTCGTCAAGTGCACATTACGTGGGCCGGTTCTATTTTGAACCAATCAACTAACACCACGTACATATTATATCATCACTACCACACTTTTCTATTGTACTTCCAGTAGAAACCACCACTGTTTAGCGATTAATGTCACTACTCCTGTAAACCAATAACCTATTGCCAATATATTACAATCAACTTAAATCGTCTTTAGTTTTGCCGTCTCGTCGAGATCCTCTACATCTTCTACTTAGGTCTAGCGGCTACACTCGCTAATATCTGCCATGGATCTGTATCAGATCTTAATACAGAAACATACGCACTTACTAACGATTTACAAATGGAACTCTGTCAAGTGATTACACACTTAAGGCATGTTTATTTAATAATAACTAAGAATTTATCACTTTTCACCTGTCTAGACAATGGTATGTTAAGCCTTACCCCATGTCTGTGTCAAGCTAAGCCTCCAGAGTATACAGAGAAACCATTCTTTAGAAACATAAATGCTTTTGTTCATATAAATCATTCAGCACCTTTTGTTGTCTCGGAGAATTCTTTTTTAGTGATACAGTGGGGATACTGGGTTATGTTGTAAACGGCGGATTTCTGGGTGAAGAAGCGAATTAAGGTGAATGCAGATATTTGAAAATCAACAGGATATTTGCGTCTGATGAACTCTGTTAATCAACAGTTAGCACTTAGCACACCGGGTGCCAGATAAGAATTTCCCAATTTACGAGTTCCATATACCGTATTAGAATTTAGTCGTAATATTTATTAATTGGAGAAACTTCATAAATTTGTCACAGATATGAAAGAATCCGTTTGAACCCAATACAAAAATCGAGCGTGTCTTATTCCAGCATAGTGGAGTTTTTAAAATTTCACTAGTCAGATAAAAAGTCGCCATTTAGTCGGTTCTAGTCGCAAAAAACTAGATATTTAAAATATAAAAGCTCAGTAGATATTTAAGTTATTTATTTATTACACTCTATCAATTCAAAATTATTTTAAACACCACGAATACGATATCTTGAGTGATCACACAACGAACATTTGGAGCGGTGGTCTTCCTTAGATACACTTTTTCATTACGATTTTTCTACGTAAATGTACGTACCTATCAATGAAAATAATTGAATATCCAATATCTTGTTTACAAACAAGAAGCGATTAATTCTAAAATTTTGCAACTATAACCAACTAATTCACTTTTTTGGTAGCAATCAGATCTAAGCTAGAAAATGTGGTTCACGAGATTCAAAAATGGTGCCGCCGGATTAAGCTTATTCCAGGGTGGACAGTAAAACATCTTAATAACTTCAAAACGGTGTAACGATCGATTTTGTTGTTTCTAGTTTTTGACTAGAACCGACTAAATCACGACTTTTTTTAGTGTAATCAGATCTAAGCTAGTGTTGCGGTTCTCGAGGTTGAGAAATGGTACCGCTAGTATATTCTTATTCCGGTGTGGACAGTACAACACCCTTATAAGTTTTGAACTGCGGACGGACTAAATCTAGTGATAAACGCAGACAAGACCAAAGTAATGCACATAGTTTCGCCGTATAAACAAAAGACCACACCACCAACAATCTTGTTCCACGACCATCAATGTCTACACACAAAAAATATTTGTAATGGATGTAATCCCATTGACTTAGTCCAACATCATAAGTACCTTGGTGTGATAATTGATAATAAATTTCACTGGAAAGAACATATAAAATCAATCAGCGACAAATTACGTACATTATTGGCTAAATTTTATATACTGCGCTACAAGCTTCCATACAATACATTAAGAACCATGTACTTGGCATTGGCGGATTCTGTAATCTCGTACGGGTTAAGTAGTTATGGGAATAGCTACAAAACTTATCTCGAGGATATTTACAAATTGCAAATTAGTCTTATAAAAACTATTGCACCTACTAAAATTAAAAACTTATATAGGGATGACTACTCTAAATTACTTGGTCACTGCAAAATTATAAGTATATACGACAAAATTAAAAAAATTTTAGGCAATTGCAAGAGTTGGAAGAAAGAAAAAGACCAGGTAATTTGCGTAATTTGTCATACATGCCTCGTTATGACCTACCACAATTTAAAAATGTATATGGTCAAAGAGGCAGGGAATATGTGCTCCCTTACACGCTAAACCACTTACCCAAGGACCTTGTACAAAAACTAGTTAATTGTAGTAATGCAGCCAAATGTAAAAGTAAGCTTAAGTCATTTATTTTTAATTTGTATACAGTAACTAATAGCCAGACATAGCGCATAAATCTGTGCAAGACAGCGACTGAAGCCTCCTACATATAAACCCATTATAGGGATTGCAGTAGGTAGGTTAGATTTAAGAACCAATGTATATTTTTGTTCTGGAAAATAAATTAAAAAAAAAAAGTTGTTTGCGACTAGAACCGACTAAATAGCGACTTTTTATCAGGATAATCAAATTTCAAAAACTCGATCATGGTCACGTTGGAAATTAAAAATTCTTAAATTCTGCTGACTAAATCCGTAGTTTAATTGGTTAAGAGTGGTGCCAGCACGGCAACAGACATAGGTTTTTCGATCTTTGTATCAACAATAACGAGTTGTAGATCTCGACGTAGGACACAGTAATTAATGGTGCTATGGTGCAGTCTTTTTTTAATTTAATTTTTTATTATACCAAGTGACGGGAAGTAAAGTGATGGGACGAACAATTCGTGCGATTGGTGGTAAGCGACACGCCTCTCCATATTACGGCACTGCAACAGCGCCTCTTAGAGTTTTAAATCGCAAAGATCAGCGGGGCCCTGCCACTGCGCCCGTACTCCTGAGACAAGTTGAAAAGTTCCATGTGTTTGTAATTTCACCAGCATATTTACCCTTCAAAACCGGAACGCAATAATGCGTAGCGGCAGATATAGGTAAGGTAAGCTGTATTGCTTCTAGAGTACAGAAGATCCCGTAGTTGTACACCATTGGTGACATTGTTTTCCGTTTTTATTGTAATACTTACTGTATTAGTAAATAAAGTTCAGTTTATCCTAACTGTACAATCACAATCTTGTTATTATTAGAGATACGTCTTTATAAGTGACCTAAGCGCATTTTAGACTCCAAGAAAAGTTGGAGTTTGGCGTAAATGCCATTTTGGGCGTGTCAGCGACGCAGCGAAGCTTCAATCTTGCTTACAAAAAGATAGAAGCTTCTGTCGAATTAAATCATCTTCCCACAGAAAGATGCTACTAATCGAGGGTACCTGACAATCACGTCGCTTATAAACACAATAGGATACTATCTGGCAAAAACAAAAGACGTCTGAGACAAGGTGAGATGAATTTTACGAGTAAATATTTGGAGTATTACCTACAATCTAGTGGTTTTATTGTACAGTTCAGAGGCTTGAGACAGGCTGTCCGCTGCAGATAAACGTTGATTGGAGACAGGAAGGCGCTGGCGGCGCTTAGAAACCCTTTTGTTTCGTTAGTAAATGTGTCAAATTCTGTACAAATTCTCTTTGATCAGTAGTCTAAATATAAATTTAAATTCAAATTAATTTGTTTCTTTGTTATATATACAGGATATAAAGGTGGTGTGTACGCGTTGTGAATCGCTGTGACCCGGGTGTAATTAATTCGTTTAAAAAAAAAACAAAGGCAGTATTTTATAAAATATAATCAGCCGTTATAAAGAAAACATAGTAATAATATTTTTACAGTTCTTTGTAAATTCAATTTTAAAAGAAATCTCTCAGTGTGAAACTGTACAAGGTGGCTGAATGTGTTACAAAATGTTCCAAAAGGCTGAAAGTGTACGAAATCTAAGTACAAAATATTCTGAATTTAAAAAAAATGTGCAGGTATTTTATAAGGTATACAAAATGTTCCAAGAGGTTGAACGTGTACATGACTCCTCTCGACTTGCCATGAATCGTCGCTGCAACGACGCAAAATGAAAGAAAATGAGTTTTTTTCTTTTAGAATAAAATTCCACATTGCTATCCCACTGTATTGTTAAATATTTTGAAAGAACTGTAAATACAATAGTTTTAGTTTTTTTTCTTTTTTTACTTTCTTTTAATAATTGGATTTATGATAAATCGCTAGAAATTTTGAGTGAAATGTGTACCTGTGTAGATATAAAATTATACTACCCACAAATTATAACTGTTATTTAAAAAGTTGTGAGGTTTTTCTTTTATTACCAATCTAAAGTTGAAAAGGAGCTTATTGGATACCCAAAAAGACCGTTGAAGTTTGAGCTTAAAACTTTCCGAACAATGATTTCGAATTTCGAATTAGGGAAAGTTAAAAACAAATTTCGTCATTTTCAACTGTTTCAAAATCTAGCAATTGTTTAAATAAATGATATGACCTGTAAACATTTACTACCAAGACGTTCGCCCTTTGGCGAATGGTGGGACAACCGTTGTCGCATTTGCTTGACAGGTGTCACTTTACTTCCGCTTGTGACTCTGGTAGCGAGTCGGGGGTCACCACACTTCGTGTGTATCGTGGCGAACTGCTAGGGAATGGAATTCCCTACATGCAAACCTTATACCCGGAACGCTATAACTTGAATTATTTCAAAGCGAGAGTGTATAGGCATTATTAACATACATTTTAGTAGCAATTAAAGCTCGTTGTAAAAGAGTTAGTCCAGGGAAGTACTGCTACCTTACATATTTCTGCCGTCAAATAGTAATGTGACCATTACGGCGTTCCGGTTTTGAAGGGTAAGGGTGCTGGCGAAATTACATGCACATGCCTCCGTGGCCGAACGGTTACCATGCCGTACTGCCACGCAGAGATCCCAGGTTCGATTCCCGGGCCGGGAGATTTATTTGTATGGCCTACATTTATTTCTCTCGTGAGTTTAGGGTGTAATTTGTGGTTGTCTATGTGTGTGTCCATGGCACACGCGATACAGGGTTTCCCTAGTGCGGGGCTATGTTGAGTGTGTGCGTTATTATTATTATGACATGGGGCTTTTCAACTTATGTCTCAAGGTAATGGGCGCAGAGGCAGTGCACCTCAGATTTAAAGCTCTGAGTGAGTGAATTTAAAGCACTGCAACTGTTATGGACAAGCGTGTAAGTGTGTCGCTTACCATCAGGCGCACGACATAGAAAATTTGGTGTACACGCTACATCGTCGACCTCATCATCACTTTCCATCACGTTAGATGAAGGTCAAATGCGCACGTTTTTATAAATAGAGTCGACCGTGTCAGATGAAATTTTAATCCATGCATTAAGAGCGAAGAAGACTTTGTGCGTTTCGCTTAGACTTCTTTTTTACCTTTGTTGCATTAATATAAAGATTTTTCTGTCCATCCGATAAGTGTGGTGGAAATTTTATTTTAAATTATCTTGAAATTACAGTTGATGGAATCGATACGTTTTCCCAGCGGTCCATGAAACTGACACTAAAATATCCGTTTCACCGGTTCCTGATAACTCGGTATTGTGAACTTTATTCATTTATACAGCTATAGAAAACAGTTCGAGAACTAGATCGCAATCCAAAATTACACACGACTTCTTCACAATAAGTGACGCGGTAAATTCAATTAGAAAGTTCCTATTTAAAATTAAACATCAAAAATAATTATTGGGAGGAATTGTTTGACGTTATGATGACGTCTCCAAATTCAGAACTTTAATTCGGTTAAAACGTTAAAATGTTATAAGAAATATTGGGAGAACGTATTTGACAAGACAACGTTTCTGTTGTAGTTAATGGAGAGTAACTTTTCACTAAGGTAATAGGTACTAGATAATAGGTAGTAGGTAATAGGTACGATATAAGGAATAAGTCTGCAAACAGGAAATTCCACTTCTTAGTCGTTCGCCTTACAGATGTGGAAACGCACCGCTGCGTGCTATAATCCTGGGAATATCCACAACAAAGGAGTAGAACCTCAGTCTACGTCTAGTCCTCTGATGATGGAAAGAGGAAAGCGGAATTAAATCGTGCAATCCTCTCGCACACTCTCCCTGATAGAATATCTTACACAGGTTAAGCCTAACCGACTGTTCTTATGCTACTATGGCATAGCTGTAAAATATAGCTGTACATCTTCGGACTACGTAAATTTGACCATGTCTCCCAATTTCGCGCACAAATTAAATGGCTGCCCATCCATCGGTGTCTTCATATTCACTTCACAGAGATCTTCATATTCTTTCACTTCTCTATTCAATTCTGTTCTATCCCTTTACGCCTTCTTATCTTAAAGATCGCTTTACTTTCCACTCTTCTACACTCTGTCGTCCCCTTCGCTCCTCTGATACTCTCTTACTTAACTTGCCCTCTCATACCTCTAACTTTTATTCCAACTCTTTTACCATTTCTGCGATCAGATTGTGGAATTCTCTCCCTGAATCGATTCGACGATCCCCTTCTCTTGATTCCTTCAAACAACGTGTCAAGGATCACTTCCTCAACTCCTAAATTTCGTCTGTCCTCTACTATCCTTTCATTTATTTCCTACATTTGTACTTCATTTTTCTTTTTCTATTAAAAGTATATAAGCACTTAATATTATTGTGTATTTATTGTTATGTATGTATTAATAATATTATTGTTATTTGTATGTATATGTATATCTATCTATGGATATGTATATATTTTTATTATTACTTATTATGTAGTGTACTTATGATGATATTCTTTGGTTGCACCCCTTTTGCATATCCGAAATGTCTATCCTAAGGTTGCCTGGAAGAAATTGCTACACAGCAATAAGGCCGCCTGTTGCACATTGACTTACTACTACTATTATACTTAAGCTATTGTATTGTATTTTAATTGTAATTTTATGGGCAATAAAGAATATTTCATTAATTCATACAAGTTCTGGTAATCAACTATCAGATGTCTGAACAGTCGTTCTCGCTAGGACTCGACTCCAAGATACAATTCGGTAGTACGATGTCTACCTCACGCAATCAAAATTCTATCGAGGTAGTCACCATTTGTAGAAAAGTATTAATACCGTTTTTCAGTAATAAGTGTTGTAATTTAATAATAATAAAAAATAATAATAACCCACACACTCAACGTAGCCCCGCACAAGGGAAACACTGCGTCGCGGGTGCCATGGACACACACATAGACAACCACAAATTATACCAAAACTCACGAGAGAAATAAATGTTAGGCCTACAAATATTTGTCCTGCCCCGGGAATCTAGGACCTCTGCGCGGTAGTCATAGAGGCAGTTAATTTATGAAATTTCTTTCACAGTTTATAGCTTATATAATTACCTATTAACGTATACTGTTATTTTATATTTAGTTAGTCAGCGCCGGCACTAACTAGCCCATAAAGCGCAGAGCTCCTTGTGAAAGAGTTCGTCTAGGGAAATATTGCCACCTTACCTATTTCTGCCACCAAGCTGTGATGTCAGCATTACTTTGTTTGGGTTTTGAAGGAAGGGTATACGGGTGCTGGTAACTTATGTCTCAGGGTGACGGGCGCAGTGGCAGGGCTCCTCAGATCTTTGCTCTGAGTGGCACTGCAACTGTTATGGACAGGCGTGTAGCTTACCAGGCGCACGACTTGTTCGTCCCATCACTTGATACATAAAAAAAACTTCTCTAAGCGTCTTTTAATGGTCCTTTCTTTATCAAAGTAGTGTCCGTTCAAAGAATTTCATGAAGACCGAAAGAAGTGACAACCAGAAAGGGCTATGTCGAACGAATATGGTGGAAAAATGGGATTGGCGTAATATCTATAAATGTTTAGAGGATTTATATTAACATAAGATTGAGATTTGAATTTAAATTTGAATTTTCATAATGAAATACGACACCTTTACAATTTCATAAATGGCTTTTCATAAATTATAAACTTGAAACTTTTCCACCTATTGTGAGGGTGGAAGGAAACAGAGTGTTAGGACGTGGTAGAGCAATGTAAGTGTAGTATGAAGTTGAATATAGGAGAAGATGGAGACACGGAGTTGGAGGCCTCTGCGCTCGACTCTTGGTGACTGAGGACAGAGGTGCAGAACCGAAGAGCAGCGAGGTTGTAAGCTGGATAGCTGTAGAGCGGATCCAAAGGGCAGCGACGAATGACGACGAGACGGCGGTGGTAATGCAGCAGCGGATTATATAACTTTGTACTCGGAGATGGGGTTCTACTTCATCTTGAGCGTCGGCTTCTGTTGCTCCTGCCGCTCCAAACTCGCTTGGTGAAGGTGAGGCGCACAGTCTAGGTAGGGGGAGCGACTGAAGACCAGGTTTAGCGTGAGGCAATCGAGGAACTGGTCACCAGACAGGCACGTAGGCGCGGTAGGAGTAAGGCCAGGTGCAGGGCTTCGAAAAGGTGGGACTTCGTATATTTACTAGATCTAGTGAAGAGGCATCGACCTTGGTCGGTACAAGAAATGACGAGCGTTTGATAGAGCGAGTGAAAGCATCGAAATTCGAATAGCCAATTTTGAATTTGAAATGAGGAGGCCATCGAGTATATGAGGAGCCAAAACGTAAGCAGCCAGAAGCGGAAATGTTTCTACTGCTAAGATTGCATATCAAAGGAAGAGTAATTCATAGGATAATCTATGGAAGAATAGATTGTAAAGGGGTAACATATCTGTCAATCAATGTCGACAAATTAAAATATTAAATACGAAATAAATGTTTATTAACATATATTTATAAATATTGTTTCGCTGTTTTGTTTTACATTCTCAACTGAGTACTCCCGTAGTCCAACTTACCAACACCGGTTAATGTCCTATTAGAGCTTAGCGAATTTTTTTTTTGTTTCGTTTTTTTTCTTTCAACTGTGACATTGGCAAAATCATCAGTTCTCATATTGATGGAGCCATAAAAATAAAAAGTGAAGTGAAAGTGAAATAGGCCAAATCGCCATTTTTTTTGTATAATTTTTATAATAATACTAAACTACCGTACATAGTAATTTTTACTTGACATTGGCAAAATCATTGATTATTTCGATGGGGCCATAACATTTAAAAGAAGAAAGTGAAATTTATGAAATAGTACGTAAGTACGTAATTAGTATTGGAAAAACGAATAGCAAAATTCGGAGATACTATCAATACGATAGAATATTACAGGTCGGGAGATCAGACTTGAAAAGTGAGTAAATTGTCAAAGTGCGCAAAATAGCTTACAATAGCAAATTTAAGTAATTTAGACACTATTATTATAGTAAACAGCATTTGGAACTCTTTCAGGAATCAGGAAAAGTAAAGGCGTTTCCTAGAAAACGTATATTGAGAGAGATGAAGATGATAGGGGTAGTTTCACACTACACTATTCTTAATAGTAGTAAATTGTATTATGTAGTAAGTAGTATAAATATTCATAAAATACGCGCTAAAATATTATTTTAAACATGACCATAGATAATGTAACATTTAAAAAAAAGTTGTTAAGTTCTTTTTTTTGACGTTAGCTAGTGGCAAAAACCGCACGGACTTTTCGGCATTGAAACATGTGCACTTACTTGCTTTGCGATGTTATTAGACAAAGCGATTTATGGTAAACCTGACTTGATGCGTTTACCCTAAAGACATAATTAATCGCGTCACCCTAATACATAATGCGGTTCTCGGGGTAACGACAAGCACTGTTACCCTAGTCGCCTATTACGGTGTGAGTGGTGTATTTCTAAGTAAAATAAACTGCTTCTTCTGCTGCTGCTACATTTGTTACAAGTTTTGCGTCTCTGCTAAGTTATAGAAGTTACTAACTAGTTCATTAAACGTTACCAAAGTATTATTACAAGTCGAAACGTCTAAAAAACTAATTTAAAATGTTATAAAATAATTAATCATTTCTAGAAGTCAGAATACTTATTACATTACATAGTTTTGATGCGTTACATGCGGTCGCTTATTATACGGAAATGAGTACGCGTAGCGAAATTATTACAACATAATGTCCCTGGAAATATCTCGAAATGTTGTGATGGCCGTTTAAACTGTTTTATTGTTATAATAACGCATTAAACTGTTGATTTTTTATAATAACTCATTAATAATAAATAATAATAATAATTAGCCTATTAGCCTTCTCTCATAATGGGAGGGCTTGGTCTGTAAGTCCCACACGGCCCCAATGCGAATTGCGATCTTCACACACATAATTAAATTGCTTTACAGATAATATGTGCAGGTTTTCTCATGAAGTTTTCGTTCACCGAAAGGCTCATGGTAAATTTGAAATTAAATTTCGCTATAAGTGCAAGCCCGGATTGGAACCCACGGCCTCTGCTTGAGAAGCCGTGAGTGAAAAGGCTACCACGGCATTTTTTTTAATAACTCATTTAACTGTTTAATTGTTATAGAAACCGTTTACAATGCGGAAACTTTATGATAACCCATTGTACTGTTGAATTATTATAAGAACCCATTACATTGTTTAATTATTATAAAAACCCGTTACTCTGTTGAAATATTATAATAACCCGTTAAACTGTTTGGAATTTTTCTACTTCTGTACATTTCATAGATTGTACTCCTGTCTGTGATGCTGGCCTATATCATTCGACGATGTAAAAAATAAAAAAGGCATTTCTCGGAAGTCTTCAATGGGAAGTAGAATACCGATTTCAATAACAATAGCTCTCGAGATGTAGTATCGATACTTGTATAGTATCCACAAGTATCGATTACAATGCGAGTTGAATACAACATCAATTACTTTGAATGGATATTATGTAAAAGCTGAAAATTGAATTTAGATCTTCGACATGTTCCGAAGTTTTTAGAAAAGCAATTCTTCTATTTTCTTCTCCGTTATTCACAATTGAACAATATACTTTAGTGCGAGCTTCATTGTTATCATATACATAAATTCTTATAAAACAACATCGATTTAAACTTTGTCCCGAGAAATCCAAATCTATTGTGGCGATGTTCCACTTTTGAATGTATTAAAATCGGAACATTTTTTCCGTTGTTTTTTTTTTCTGTTGTGTTTGATGGCTCTGTATTATATTGCCGGGGACTGTTTAAAAGGAAAACGTTGTACATTATTATAACGAAAAATGTTTTTAAAAATTATTCCTTTTACTGTTATCGTCATTGATGCAGAATTGCCGTATGATTTTAAACACAAGAAGCATGGGTACATATCTCATTCTGTAAGATACTTTATAAATGCACAGCTCACGGCTAGTATATACCGTCTACTTAGTACTTGAGTTTAACATTCAAATTCTGTTTCTGTATTAACTAGTGTACATCCCATTACTGAGCACAGATCTCTTCTGTGGACAGGGCTTAGGCCTTAACAACACAACCTTTGAAGTGCAAGTTTCTTTGCTACAGTTGTTTTCTCTATAACTCAGAATATCAAGAGAGATGCAGGTTTTTTTCCATGTGTGTGTCCATCGCACCCGCGATACAGTTTCCCTAGTACGGGGCTATGAGTGTGTGCGTTAAAAAAACCAACTTCAAAAAATAAGGAAGTATAGTAATATGTATGTTTATGTATGTATTCCGATTTCTCTGTCAATTGTCGACCGATTTTGAAAATTCTTTTTTGTTAAAAATGGTGCATTCTCGTAGTGCTCTCATTGTCACAAAGTCAGAATCTGAGGAGATTCTGAAAGGATTCTGAGATCGAGGAAAATGAGGATTTTCCTCGATTGCCTATAAAATTTGAGGAAATTTTATAGGCATGGCAGTGTACTCACCGATTACTCCATCAATTTTGGACCAAATTTGAAAATTCTTTCTTGTTTGAAAGATGTGATCTCGAACTGATGCCGACGAGCTGTTCCGGGTTCATTTCGGCTGTCACAAATTACTAATTGTTTTCCGCAAATAAAAGTCGACTTTTCACATGACTCAATACATGTAATCAACAAATCACTGTCACCATGACAACCAGAAAAAAAAATGTACAAAGGAGTCAGTAACAGTCCCGTTGTCACCAAGAAGTCAGAACCTGGTGAGGGGATGCCATGGAAATCGAAAAAAGCCGATGAGCAATCCTTTGAAGTCGGTTTTATTTTCAATGGAAAAGTTACAATTATTTATTAAGTTTAAGTTTATTGGTTATGTAAGAAAACCCTTGATCCAAAAATCTCTGTTTCACACAACACACAGTTAATCTTAATTTTCAGTCGACGGCTGTTTCTCTTCCTTAATTGTTTACTAAATTTTGGTATGGTTAGTGATTCTTAGCGGGGATAAGATCTGCGTGGTTTTGAAACGTACTTTCTACCCATTCATTAATACACCTAACTATCAGGATGATAAGCATGTAGCAGTGTTTTTTTTTATTAAGTCCTTTCATGATCGCCCATGAACCTCTACCACGTCGTAACATCACGTCGTACCCTTGACAATAAAGTGACGCAATACAAAAAGTGAATTTTTTGGGATGCTGACTAAATAAAGTAAGAAAAAAATCAAATAAATGTAATATAATATATTTTCATTCTTATCAAAATGAAATATTGACTACTAATTAAGCATCGAGTATATAACCAGAAATGGAGACGAAATGTCAGTTAATTTGTTTGAAAACTATTCTGCCATATCATTACTGTAACAACTGCGCTCCGATTGGCCAGCCCGAGTTCGAAACAATTGACGGGTGTCGTGAATTGTTTCACTTCAAATCGACCAGTTAACTTGAGCTTTGCTATAATGGACGAAAATTGCAAAATCACATATTTAATATTTAATTACCGATGAAATTTGAATCTGTTTGTTTTGTAAAATGATGTTTTGCTGTTTTTCCCCACACCACCAATTGGAACAGCACCCCAATGTTAGAGATATTAATTATCTTTATTACAATAAATACAGAATATTTTTGGAATATACGGAGACGTACACACAGGTCAGTTGTTGGTGCTGTCTATATTTCAGTGCAAACGAGAGTTGATATTTATTAGTAATGTATCACTGATGAGTTACCAGGAATATATGGTCCTTATTTCGTCTCTATTTCTGGTTATATACTCGATGTAATTAAGTATTTGTTGAATGTTAAGGTGGTTGGTTCTCCACCATGATATTCAATTATTTTTTGTGAAATTACTCCACTAGTTTGTTATAATGATTAAACAAAGATCCAACACTTCCGATTCAGATTCGAATTCGAACCAACATCTCCCAGCAATCCGTGCCAGACGCCATGCCAACTAAGCACTATTTACCACTAGCGAAATGGCTGCGTACGTTATTGTAAATCTATTTTGTCAGACTGAAAATTATTTAATTTTTTTTTAACTTCGAGGATTTTTGACAAATTATCATGAGAGAGAACAAACAACGAATAGTTTATTTTTAACCGACTTCAAAAAAGGAGGAGGTTCTCAATTCGTCTGTATGTTCTTTTTTTTTGTATGTATGTTACGCGATAACTCCGGTATTTGTGAACCGATTTTCATGATTCTTTTTTTGTTGGAAAGGCGATACTTCCATAGTGGTCCCATTTCATTTTGAAGAAAATTATCCACCTCTAAGGGTGACTGTTCACACATGAAGTTTCTTTTTCATAAATAGCGCCTAACATTAATTTAGGAGCAATTACTTTAATGGTTGATTTTGCTATTTCTCCAATTCAAGGCGTTTTTCTCTCAATATACTTTGAGTAGTGAGAACCGATTTTTATTATCTCCAGTGTCAAGTCCTGTATAGTGGCGAAATAGTGGATATTTCAATAAAACTTAGCAAATAGATGTAATTCCACGTACTTTTGAGGTCGGTTTTTTTAGTACTCTGTACTGAGATTATTTTATTTTCTGATATGTCACTCTTAACCTAACCACGAAGTTATTTCAATCTTAGCAGAAGTTCCTATTGTTGCATTCAGATCAACTTACTCGTCGACATTCTATTCAAGAAAATTGCACGGGTCAGGACCCAGTCTTACGCTTCCCTCGTTTCCTTTACTTTATGTTAGAAATAAACTTCCGGAAACTACTGGTTTTTATATAGTACGAAGTCGAAGATAAAGTTTCTTGCCGGGTACTTTGTGGAGTCGTGACTATACTCTGTAGTAGCAGTACAGCTCCTTGTGAAAGAGTTCGTCCAGGGAAGTACTGCCACGTTATCTATTTCTGCCGCCAAGCAGTAATGTCAGCATTACTGTGTTCCGATTTTGAAGGGTAAGGGTGCTGGTGAAATTACAGGCACTTGAGGCTTGTGAATTTATGTCTCAGTGTGACGGGCGCTCTGAGTAAAGCTCTAAGTGGCACTGCAATTGTTATGAACAGGCGTGTAGCTTACCATCAGGCGCACGACTTGTTCGTCCCGTCACTTGCTATTATAAAAAAAAATCATCAATTGTGAGCGATATTCCGTTTCTATTCTTGATCACAAACGGAATATTGCTGATTGAATCTCAGGCGTCGCTCGATGCTGAGTGTGCCCGGGGCAATTATAGGCAAAATTCATTTTTATCAGAGCAATTAAGGAGTACAATTAATTGACTACTGACATAAATCTGTTCAATACTAATATAGGCTCGATTTGACGTACGTTTACTAAGCAATATATTACTTAATTACCTATCCCCATTGACTTACAATTATATGGACGTCTGGTCCGCGCTAAAAAGTGTCCGCACTTGTAAGGCGCTAAAATCGTATACAGAGCGCCAAACTCCGCTTTAGTCTTCATTTGTTCTACTGACAGCGCGATACTGCGATGACATTACAATTTAAATTTCGAATAGGTTGACTTGGGACATTTTTTTCGTGGTTTTTGTATTAGACCCGTCGTCCATTTATTTGTAAGTCAATGCCTATCCCTCATTGTTTCTTTTCTGTGTGATAAAATACTCGTACCTGTGCGTGTATTTGTTTGTGTTGTATGTGGTTAATTTTTTTTTTCCTGCAATTTTTTTTTGGCACGTGTATCTTTGATTTCTCAAAATGTAAATTAATGTTGTTTACATTTAATTAATAATATTTTTTATTTTTGCTTACTTTTTAGTAAATAAACATATTATATTTTGTGCTACTTTTAAAGATAATTACAGGCCTATCGCTTTACGTTACCGATTTTTGAGGTAGGAGAAATAATTTAAACATGATTTTTCTGAGGATATTCAATAACAAGTTGATTGAAAAAACGACTGCAACTGAATCACGTTTGAATTACATTAACATGCGTCATTTGCGCGTAACAAATACACCGTTAGTGAATACAATCCAGATGATCCGTAATTCAAAAAATCCGGATTTTCTGGGATTTTCACTAGATTTTGATATCGGATCCTGATTTTTTTAACGTTTTTATTCACGCTTCCGCAACAGAATTTTGGAATTTTGTGCTATAGAATTCTCAGCAGGTTAAATGATAAAACAATTGTCTATCAATGAATCAATGATCTATTTTATTTAGGGAAAAAATATTAGTGTAACAAAATCACATAACAGGCAACAACTCATATTAGTTCCGCCACGCACCGCTAGATGGCATTGGCGTCGAAATAGCAAATTCTGTATCGCGGTGTAAGATTTTCCCTCGAGGAATGACTACTGGCGGCGGCGATGCGAACATGAATGTAATCCAACTTACTACGCATCTAGCTCTGCTTCCTTGTTTAGAACTCCGCTTTAGATCGTTATCGTTGAACCTACTGCACTGTGCTACGCTTCTAGCGCTGCTTCCTTATTGGAACTGCGCTTTAGAACGTAACACGTAGTTGTTGCACCCTGAGCCGCTTCCTAATTGGAACGTGAGTACTGGTCCTCGACTACGTGCCGATTAGGGGGAGTCCTTACCCACTGTACCACCGACATTGTACATGCTGTATATGTTGTGAAATAAAATCACCATATTGGAAAAACCTGGTTTTCCTCTGTCACCCCAATAAGAACTTACTACATTAGTTTATTTCTAAACACTTGCATTTGATTTTTTTACATTTTATTGACAGTTACGAATTGGTATTTTTTAAATATTTTTTCTGTGTTAAAGAATTTTGAAAACAGATGCTGCCCAAGACAGAAACCATTGTGAAAAGAGAGGGACCTCTACCCAGCATTGAGATAGAACGGGTTTATAAAAAAAATCAAAGTATACTGATCTCAATTACCTATCGAAGATTAGATTAAAATTTGATTAATATTATACCAAAACTTTTTCAAGTACTAAATCGTGAATCTATTGATATGGTTTTTCGAAAAAATCCGATTTATCCGAATTCGCTGTGAAATCCGTTTTTAAATATGATACGCTACACTATGTGCATAGGAAATGTAAATCCACCTCTTAGTATCGCAAAAGTCCATAGGCGGCGGTAATTACTTACTGCTTACTGGCTCAGTAGATGTGGCACTCGTATTTAAATTGACGCCTTCCTTTCGTATAGACGATAAACTCATTTCTTCTTTATAGAGAACGTGGTCTGTTTATATATTAAAGAATGGTTACACACGGCGACTTCGAGCAGCGATGTAAACGCGCTTTCGTGAAACGCGTCATTGCATTGCTACACTTGCGATTTATAGGCGATTGCATCGATGCAATCGCGCGTTTGTATCGATGCAGTCACGCGCTTGTATACCGTTTGCATTGCTACTTAAAATTGCGACGTGTGCAAAGGTAGATGAGTAGTGTCAGTCGGGATGGCTGGACCAAACGATATATACAAATCAAACTGTGCTCATTTATTTGCGCCAACGGAAATGTTAAAGAAATTAAGAGGCCAGCCATTCTGACGTCAGGTTGGGTGGACCACTTTACGTTTTTCATGATTCTAGCAGTATATGATTTACTTTTTTCATATAACTATTTACTACCTAAACTTACTTTTTTTTCTCTATTTTAGGAAGCTCCTATAAAAAGTTATTTAAAAAATAATAATAACACTTTGCAAAACGTATCTTCTAAAAAGACAGTTTATTTTCTCCATGTAATTGCTAACAATACCTAGATAACAGGTAAATAGAAAATAGGTTGTAAATAATGAGCACAGTTTGATTGGTCCAGCCATCCTGACGGACACGATGATTAGCAATTGCATCGCGACTGGGTCGCGTTTGCATCGTCAAAGCTCATAGAGCTACAATTACATACTTCCGGCATGTATCACGTCTTAATGTGTAATAATCATTTGAGTTGTAATAGCAGTTAATAGTGTAACAGGTGTTACGTTTGACACCTACGATCATTATTCATAATTTCAAGAGATATTTATTTAATAGCTGCATCGGATCGTAAAGTATTGAATAACCTACCTGGAGTGACGCCAGCGAAGGTCTGCCAACAAGCCATATTCTAACTAAAGCGACTGGCTCAAGTTGAACTGTGAAGATATATGGGCGAGGGATAATCCGTTTTTAACCATAGAAAGTGTCAGTTTTATAACTTTTAACCGACTTCAAAAAATGAGGAGGTTCTCAATTCGACTGTACTTTTTTGTGTGTATGTTATGCAATTACTCCGGCATTTGTAAACCGATTTCGATGATTCTTTTTTGTTGGAAAGAGAGTACCTCTGTATTGGTCTCATTTAAATTTGTAGAAAATATTCCACCTCTAAGGGTGACAACTAAGGGAAGAATCCAGTTTCACGCACTTTCCTATACCCGATTTTAATTAAATAGATGTAATTCTACCAACTTTTGAGATCGTTTTTTTTTTATAAAAAAGTTATAATTATTGTTTGTTTGTTATTTGATTTTACAGTCAAACTGTATACACAGTTTTGTAGGACTATATTTAAGTTGTGATAATTGTCTCCTTGTGACATTCATCATCATCATCATCAAACCATTATACGTCCCACTGTTGGGCTTGGGTGTCCGCTAAGGAAAGAGTTTTAATTAAAATTGAGGTTAGATTAGATTAACTTCCCACAAAGCTTGTGAACCTTCTTCTACATAAAGGTTTAATTACGATGTTTTTATTATTAAACAAAGATCGAACACTTAAAAAAATTCCTTCGATCCGGTTGGATTCGAACCAACGTCTCCCAGCAAACCGTGCCAGACGTTATACCAACTAAGCCACGGAACGAACCAGCGGACCTCACGAATTTTTCTATGTGCTTGCGTCGTATCTTTTGTATTAGGTTTTTCAACGACTTTTTAGTCGTAGCGCCATCTATGAGAAATCTATGATATTTCGTCACCCAGTTAGATACCTTTACAGCTTCCAGCCCCGGCTTGAGATGTCGCTATTCATTGTATTTAAATTTTTTATTGAATTGATATTCAATTATTTTTAAGTGAAATTACTCCACTACACGAACCAATGGACCTCACGAACGACCAGATGAAACATTCTGACATTCGATAAAACTTAATCTCGATTTTTTTCTCCTTTTGCAAGAGGTATTACTACTTAACATTCGCAAATGGAACTTAGAAATTAAAATCATTGGTAAAAGTCGCCAAGGGATTTCAAACCGTCGAGATTTAATTGAGGGCCAACCTCTCTCTCACCGAGCTACTACCACCCTTTTTATATGCCTTTTTTATCCGTACGTGATTTACTTATGTTATATAAATAATCATCCACCCTGACCACCTGTTGCATCCTGCCTTTGTCTTTTACTCGTTTCTGTTTATTGTTCTTGCGAGCAACGTAATATTTGTATTGTATTGTTTTGTTACACTGCAGTGCAAGTAATCTACGCTCCAAATATCAAGGATTTGCTATAAATACTCGCGCTTGACAAGTGGAGCTTGCAGGAAACTTGCAATGAAATAGAGTGGAGACGCCTTTTTTTAGCAGTTATTAATGTTAATTTTGTTAACGTCGTTTAATATTCGTTGAAATAGCCGAAATTGTTTCATTTATAACTGCCTCAGTGGCCGAACGGCCACGCAAGAGCTCCCAGATTCGGTTCCTGTGCTGAGATTTGTGGTTGTCTATGTGTGTGTCCATGGCACCGGCGATACAGGGTTTCCCTAGTGCGGGGCTGTGAGTGTGTGTGCGTTATTAATATTATAATTTGAATCATCATTGGCCCATCATTCGTCCAACTACTGGGCACAGGTTCATTTGAATTATAAATTTCTGTTACATACTATATATTTAAAATTGTTTATGTGAAAAACACAAAGAGGAGACATATTTTAAAGTTTTTAATATTAATTCAATATAGGTAATGAAATCCGCCTGTTCGTATTAAAATGTAATTTAACTGCCTCCGTGGCCGAACGGTTACCATGCCGGACTGCCACGCAGTGGTCCCAGGTTCGATTCCCGAGCCGGGAGAAATATTTGTATGGCCTACATTTATTTCTCTCGTGTGTTTGGGTGTAATTTGTGGTTGTCTATGTGTGTGTCCATGGCACCCGCGACAGGGTTTCCCTAGTGCGAGGCTATTTCGAGTGTGTGCGTATATGAATGAAAATTGATTTCAATACTAGTAGGTCAACTATCAAAATAAGAATAAAGAAGGCACTCACAATTTAGACATTTATGGCAAAATTTTACTTTCTTTCACAATCTATCGATAAATCTGTTCACAACAACTACAGGACTATTTAAAATTTTATGAAAACTAGCAACCCTACAAATGTCGTTTTCAAAAAAGATTAGGTAGGTACTGTTATGTCAAATATTATAGACCAAGAACCGCAGGGCTAAACATGTCACTACCATGGATTTTTGTTATCGAACTACGCAGAAGCTATGTAAATAACCGTTAATACCCTATAATGTACTATTTTTGTTTCACTATAGTTTTAAACCTCGTAAATGTCAAATTTTGAATATCAACCGAAATCTTTCTTGTAGAACCGTATACATTGCCTCTGAAATGAAGTTTCAATTTGTGACAATAGCAAATATATGCGATTTTACATCTGAAAAAATATTTCATTACTACCACTAAATTATATAATAGTCAGAGCTCTTAACAAACTGGACTATTCGCATCGTGCTAATAACGCTCACGTCCAGATAATTTAAATCCCTACTGAAATAACAATAC
Source organism: Hyposmocoma kahamanoa (assembly GCF_003589595.1). NCBI lineage: Eukaryota > Metazoa > Arthropoda > Insecta > Lepidoptera > Cosmopterigidae > Hyposmocoma > Hyposmocoma kahamanoa. The sequence continues at coordinate 4,101,143 of NW_020654466.1, forward strand.
ACAAACCACAACAAATGACCTGCGAGATAAATAAACGAATGGACGTTTCGAATGTTGCAATATTTCAAAGATCCCGTAAGATGTTAACGTCGTTATGACGAAATGGAAAACAAATGACATACTAGAAAAACAAATGGACGGCGGTAATTCTACAAAACATGCTGATTCTATTATTACAATGTTAAAACGCCTTGTGAAAAAACATAGTAAAACCAAATCCTTATGTCTAGGAGTGTGTTTAGAGAAACTTAAAAATCTTTACAAATGTATTTCATCGTCTTAGAGTGAATACCTCGTATGTAATTTCTATGTAACGACGAAGATAAATATGTGGTGTGAAATGTAGTAGACGCAATTATGTGTGTAGTTTAGCATTTTAATTACCTAAATTAAACCTATTTCACGTACTATATTACTTTAATAATATATTTGAGCAAGAAGTTTCAAGTTTTTCTTCAACAAAAATGAGTATAAACGAAGTATGTGAAAACGCATATGCGAGGTTTAGGCGAAGATTTGGTCATTATTCGATGCGGATTTATACTGCAAAAAAACGTGCAATGTGGGGAAGTAACACGTTTTTTTAAAGGACTTATCAATGGCAGCAATTAAGTATTTCTGTTAGTAAGTCAGTTGTAAATGAAAATCAGAAATTGTTACCGCAATTTAAATAATATATATTGAGAATGAAAGATGTACCTCGACTTACGTATGTACTAGATGTTAGAGCGATACCACACGATACGTAGTGTCTACGTTGCGATGTCTGAGTGGTGACTCTGCGTTGTACCAAATATAAATTAAGAAATTACAATTAAATTAAAGAGCTACATGCCACATGGTGCTTTGAAAAAGCGCACGGCGATGGAACGCGTACGCTTCGGACAAGGGGCCAGGAGACGAAGCGGGGGTGCGTACGTAAAGCGCTTATTACACTACTCAATTTCACGGGACCCTAACTCTACATAGGGAGGTGTAATCATCACGGAAGAAAAAACCAATGGAACTGCCAGAGGCCTCGGTTACGCACATAACCAAATGATAAACACTATGGAATATTGATAATGATTGGTCCTAGTTTCTTATTTAGAAAAATATAACAATTTCTGGATTGTTAATATAATTTAAACTTTACCCGGTCGCTATATCGTTGAGAATTCAATATCTTTTATTGCAAGTTACGCTTTGATTTTATATTGAAATTTTATCCAACGTGCTGCCATCTTGCGGCCAGTAGCTGGACTACGGCGAACGATTAACATCCGAACGTAATAAATTTTCCATAATTTTAAAATTTATTAAAATAAGACTTACGATGATTTGAAATATTACTAAGGATAATATTTTTAGTGTAGCTATCATTTTTGCACTCCAAAACAACACAGTAAGGCATTTTTCTACAATTTTTTACAAAGCTAAAATGGCGGACTGATCTCAAATAGGTCTTTCGAGAACTGCCAGTTGGCACACGTCAGACACTAACTAACCATTTCCACTGTATTTATTGTTCTATGATAATAATAGTTAGGTAGTTATGATCCTAATTTAGAGTGACTTATATATTAGTAAGTGAATAAGAACGGTGCCGTAACTTGGGGCCACACCCGCCCTTGATTCAGGGCCTTTGATATTGGGTAATGTAATAAGCATTTAAGCGGCGCGTTACGTTACAACACCGCATTAGACATGTGCCTGACCGATCCTTAGCGGGAGCGATCCTAGTTAGTTCAATCGGTCAACCGAACTAGGTCGGTCTTCTAGTTCATTTAGTTCCTTACTTAGTACGTTTTGTCCTTGCTCGGACATTGAACGAACGGTCCAAACTTGTCATTTTATTCACATGAACTACTACGGACTTCTAGTATTATGAGGTCAATACTACACTGTACTAAATATTTAAAAATACAATTTATAAAGGTCTAAAGACTGTCACTCTAACTAAATATCCTTTTTTTTCATAAAATAAGATTTTTAGTTAGAATGGTTAGAGTGTGTTTTTGAAAAATCAATATTCAGGTACAACTATGTCATATACTCGTTCACGTAGGTTGATATTATACATACAGATACCTACCAAAAAATATTACTTTTTTTGCAAGCTTGATATATACATAATGTAGATACGATAATTAGAACGAGCTAGGAACGTTCAATCGTGTATCCCACTCGAACTTGCACTAAAAGTAGTGAAAGATCGCTATTTGTCCCGCTCGCACCGTTCCTACTGTATAAAAGACAGGTGAACTATCAACGCAAACTGTTCCTAGTTCGTACTGAAGTAAAAAGAACGATGAACTATTAAAACCGTGCAAGACGAACTAGCTCATGTCGGTCAGTATAGGGAATATATTCCTAATTGTTAGTAGTTCATGAACTATACAAGCCTAAACTGCATTGTTCGCGTGGCACTCGGTGCGTTGAAATCATTGCGTTGTTTGCACCGCAACGCAAAAAACCGGCCGGTGCCTTGTAAATACCTATCCACCCTAGCCTTCAATTTGGGGCTAGAAATGTAACTTTCGTGAAACACAGATGCATTTCCGTTCCTTTGCCGTACGCATCAGGAAGAATTAACCAAAGCACTTTGTGCAAACAGGTGGTAAGTCAAGATTTAGTAAAAAATATTAGGAATAGAAGAATGCTTATGAAAGCATTGACTGAAAGAAATAACAGAGGAATGTCAAAAGAGGCTATCTGATGGACTGGGAGACACATGTTTGCACGGTCAAAGAACATTTGAATATTTACAGAAATCGACAAACTGTAAAATGTCAACCAAATTCGAATTTCGACCTACAAAATATAATGATAATATGTTTTTTACAGACGGGTGATTAATCGTCAGTGACCCGATACAAAAACGAACGAATGCAAACGTAAAAATAAATTATTAATGTTTATTTTCGATTAAACCAATCTCACCGCTATTATTATGTGGAGACGATAATTTATACGGACGCAGAAATAACACTCTGTGACCTGTAACAGATGAGTGGCGGGATAAACAAATGACTTAATAGCGTGAAATATTCTGCCATCGGCTAACTACAACGCGTGACAAAATATTTTTTGAGATATCATAAAAAACCATAACCCAGTTTTAGAATATTGATATTGTTTAATGATATTTCAGCTATGCATCGTTGGGGTAAGTTGCGATAAGTGGAACACGTTAATTAATTTAAACTGTTTTTAAAAAAGAATTTTGTGCTCCATTTTTCGCTATTTAAAACGGATATTTGACCATTTGTCACTCAACCGCGTTTTTGTTAGTGGGTGGCAGTATTCGATTTAGAATTATTTATTATCTTGTAAACTTTATATTATTATGTACAATATATTGTATTACAAGAATCGTTACAAACTACAAATATCCAGTACAAGTTTTGTACTACGTAATTTTAACATAGTTAATGTAGTTATGTGAAATAATGTAGGAACATATTAAACAATATGATAATAATTATGTCAATATAATGATTATATGCGTTAAGTTTATGTAATTTATTCATTTCTGTAAGATAATATTTATACCTAAAAATTTAATAAATTAAATTAAATCTAATAAATTACAACATATATTACAGGATCATGTCCCTATATTCTTCAGTGGAATAATACGCATTATCCAACAAAAAGTCTTTCAGTCGACGTTGAAATGTTTCATCATTAGGCTCATTTTTTATGTCAACGGGAGGTGTTCATAATAATTCCCCTGAGTCTCCCCTTTTTTTTTGACGGGGTGAAATCTTTATAGATACCCCTGAGCCCAGGGAGACTCAGAGGTTATGTGGGGACTCTCCCTCCAGACTGGAGGGCCCACTAAAACTCCCCCGGGTTTCCCTCTCGCCGGCTTAGTCGACGCCGTGGGATCGTTAAACATTCACCACGGCGCCCCTGAGTCTCCCTGGGCTCAGGTGTATATATAAAGATTTCCCCCCGTCAAAAAAAAAGGTGCTCATAATAAGTCGGGCCGATTACGCGCGGATTTTTTTCAGTGAGTGCTAACCGTCGCAGTAGAGAACGTAGTGGCGTAGTGGCAGCCACGACGATGGCCTGTGATGGCGCGTGATTGCTTTGTTGTCGGTTTTCCGGGGAACATCAAAGGAAGTAGGCGCGTAGATTGGCGCGTCCTCCAAACGATGGCCCATTATTCAGTTTTTTATTGAAAAAAACTTACAAACCTTGCCCTGTTATGGTGGATCGTCAGCATCCACCACCTTCTTTTGCACCATTTTTTTTAATAACTTGGTTCTGGTGCACACTTATATAATATTTGTACGTAGTAAATAAATAAATTACCGCCCGCTGCAATTGACTCCACATCCATCTTCGCGCTCGACAATCCGACGAATGAACACAGCCATCTCTGCCACACCACTGACAATGTATTGAGACTCAACTGTCATTGCAACTAGATTTTAGCTGAATAACAAATATTATCATAATTGCAATAACATCTCAGTGGAGTTTCAGCGAAATTACAATGACCAGTGGTTTCAAGCAGGGCCCATATTGGTAACAGCAGTGGCCCCGGTGTGGCAACAGATGTTGGTTCGTGTACGTTTGTATCATTAATCTCAGTGGAGTCAAAATGTAAAAATGTAATCCTTAACTGCCTCTGTGGCCGAACGGTTACCACGTCGGACTGCTACGCAAAGGTCCCAGGTTCGATTTCCGGGCCGGGAGAAATATTTGTATGGCCTACATTTATTTCTCTCGTGAGTTTGAGTATAATTTGTGGTTGTCTATGTGTATGTCCATGGCACCCGCGACACTGGGTTTCCCTTATCGGCACCTAATCGCATTAAGCGGTCAGAAATCTTTATGTCCATGTAACAAGAGCGAAAATGACGTTGTGCGTGTCGCGTCGGCGATACGAACGGAAGCAAAACGCGGACCGACTTTTGCGCAAACGCACTTAAGATAAAACACACACACTATAACGTGCACACAATTATAAACGCACGAATGCACGAACACACCTGTTACTTCGTATACATACTAAAACCTATACAATCAGCGTTTACCTCTTCCCTTACACAAATGATGCAATTTAATACCCATTATTTCGATGTTTTCAGAACAAATGAATGCGGTAATAATACATTATGAAACGTGGAGCATCTCGAGCGTATCTCGCTACGTGACGTCATGCCGTGTGTTAGATGTATACGGGTTAATTCCGCTACTCTTCAGTTGAGTTGCTCAGCTTTATTCGTGTCATATATACGTATGTAATAAGTACACAAGGAACATTGTGGTAACCTTGCGCACCTTGTTATAAAATGAGCATCTCTTTTGGCACTTCCCGAACTTATATATGAAGAGTTAGGTGTATTCCATAGTCGAATTAATCGGGCAATCAGATAATGTGAAGATTGTCTTGCTTTGTTACACAGAAAAAAAGGATTTCTACTAATAAGAAAGAGCAATTTCTCAAAATATTTGCTATTTCTGAAAAAATATTTATTTAAAGTAATAAAATATTGTCATTACAAAGATACTGCTTATCTTTTTCTAATACAATTTTACTCTTAACTTTATTGTAACTTTGAGACAAATACGTTCACTTCAAGATTTTATTTCATTTCTAATCAATTAATTGGACATTACTTACATCAAGAAATTTTTACCTCTTACATCAAATTTAAATAATCTTAAATAAATTCAAAGTTTCTTAGGTGTATTTCAAGAAAATATATTCTTAAACAAAAAAAGAAGTAGTTTTCTATTCAGATTAATATTCTAAATTCTAGAGTATATTCTTAAAGCAGCATTTCGTTGCGTTTTCATAGTCAATGTTGTCGTGACATGTAACGATTACTTTTACTTGTGCTTTAAAATTAAAGTAATATTGTTCTTATGTCACATTTGTTTTATTTATTTTTCTTCATGAAAATGCGGAAAAATAATTGAAAACAACGTAATTTTAATAGATTTCATTATTACATACTTTTCTTTTTATGGCAGTTAAAATTCTCTGAATGTAAATAATATTAAGTTGGTACTTTAACATTATACTACGACAGTTCGATTCGGAGCATCAAAAAAGAAAGAGATGACATTATACAGTTCATATAGCGTTATTTCTTTCCTGTACGAATATGAGTAATATTATAATAATAAGCTTACTATATATATATATATATAATAACTTACATTGAAATAAGATTAGACCCCTTAGTTGTATTTAAGAACATATTTGAAATAACTCTAGCGGGACATCTCGACAAGGTGCAGAACATCCTCGTTGGTATCACGATATAGGCAGCTAATCCTCAGCACACGCTGTTAGCACTGAATATCTAAACGAAGATTTTTCATAATTACTCTCGCTTCGCAAATATGACATTGTACTCGGATGAGTCATAAGTAATAAGTTGGAGGCTATAAATTAACAGCTCAACCTTTGGAAACAACATCCCTATAATATTAATTATATTACAAATAGATTTGATGTCCATTTCAGATCATTGGCATAATAAAGGTTGAATCACACTCGCACACATCAGCACCGCGCCTATTTTAATCGCGTTGTTTTTTTATTATGCGACATAGTCAAACCATTTCAGCATCATAATGAAAAATAAAATCGGCTTTATTTGACATATAAAGTCACGTAATCTGCAAACTATTGTACAAATTAAAGTAATAATAGAAAAAATACAAAACATAACAAATGTAATATACTATTTATAGACCTTTTGAGAAATAAAGCATAGTGTTTTGTATTGTATTGTAATCATCATCATCATCATGTAGGGCCTCTCCACTACTGGAGGCTGGCCGTCAGCTTGGAGAATTCTTCCCTGTCCTGAGCCAAGCGAAATATTTGTTCTATGCTGGCAATATTCGTCCATTCCCGGATGTTGCTCAACCACAACTTCTTCCTTCCAGTACGTCGCTAACCCTCGATCTTGCCCAGCATTAAAAGATGAAGAAGTCGGTACTTTTCATGCCGTAGAACGTGTCCAAGATACGCAACTTTCCTTTTCTTGACGGTCTGCAAGAGTCGGTCCCTCCCAACGCGCTGAAGAACTCACATTGGGAACTTTCTGGGACCAGCTAATGCGTCGCATTCTACGGTAGCACCACATTTCGAAGGCCTCAAGACGCCTCTGGGTGTCGGCTTTTAGCAGTGTAGCAGTGGAGCAACCTCACTCGGAGCTTTATTGATAGTTTGCGGCTGCACAAAACCTTCTCCATCCTCTTCAATGTAGCTCGAGCAATTTCTATTCGAGTTCGAATCTTCTGTTCGCACTCCCATTCTTCATTCACCCAAGCTCCAAGGTACTTGTACATCCGCACTCGCTCAAGATTTAAGCTCGCAACATACATTCCGGGATTCAGGTCTCTGTCGTTAGTTAAGACTAAGAATTTTGTTTTGAACACATTCATATTCAACCCCGCTCTCACACTGCACTCATTGACTCTGTCCAATATTTCCTGCAGGTCTCGCTCTGTTGAGGCTATTATTACAGTGTCGTCTGCGTACCTTAAATTATTGATCACCTCTCCATTTACCTTGACCCCGACTTCCAGTCCTTCGAGTGCCGCCGATATTATTGCCTCTGAATATAAGTTGAAAAGCAAGGGTGACAAAACACATCCCTGTCTGACTCCACGACATATCTCTATTTCTTCGATTTCCGATTGATCCACTCTTACAGTTGCTCTCTGGTTCCAGTACAAATGTTTAATGATCCTTATATCTTTACCGTCTAAACCCACGTCCATCAAGCGTTCCAACAAGATATCATGCCTTACGCGATCAAACGCTTTTTCAGTCTATGAAACACATGATGACATCGTTCTGCATGTCTCTGCATTTCTGCACCAAAACGTTAAGAGCAAACAATGCTTCTCGAGTACCCATACCCGATCGGAAACCAAACTGACTATCCCCGAGTTGCTCATCACTTTTAGGTCGTATTCTGTTATAGATGATGTACAGGAATACTTTAAGCACGTGGCTCATTAAGCTGATCATACGATACTCAGAGCACTTCTTAGCTTTAACTTTTTTCGGCAGAGTGACGAATGCAGATGTGAGCCAGTCTTTAGGCATAGTTCCTGAGTCGTAGATTTTATTGAAGAAGTTGGTCAAGGCGTCCACATATTCATCCTCCAACAGCTTGAGCTTTCCAATTTTAGCTGCTTTTAGTACTTGCTTAACCTCAGGTGTTAATATTGGTGGCCCCGTATTGTCAGTAACGACATCAGTAGTCGATCTAGAGGTGTCAGCAAACATTTTGACTACGTAGTTTGTATTGTAATAATAGGTTACAAATTAAATAGGGTATGTCAAAAAAGTCTATGACTCAGCATCTGAGTACAATAAGCCCATCATGGAATAGAACACAAGCAACACAATATATATATTGGCACAAGTATATAATAATAATAATTTTGAAATCCTGACTCAAATATTTTGTTAAGGACAATCTAGTTAATACCCGTGTCCAATTAACCCTGGACCTCGCCAGCAGTGATACTCAGGGGGTGGCTACCGCCTCCATGCACTCTGCGCATCAAGGAGACCACTCTCTTTGCCATGATGGCAGCAAACTGATAGGAGCTGGATAGCCTGAGTGAAGCTGATATTTCACAAGTGGGGTTCTACCATAGGGCAAAATCCCTATTAATGAATTCCTGTCCCCCAGTTGCAACGTAGACAATTGCTGATGTTTTACTTCATCTCAATTATCCAGTGAGTCCGCAAAGCGTCGGGGCTATTTACTCTGCCCATTAGCAGGGTAAATTTAATTAGTGATTCCCACTTCACCGCCGCTTCGAGGAATCGTTCTTCAAGTGACTGATCATTTCGCTTTCTTATTTTCATTGGATTCTTTTTAAAATACTGTACGATCATTCCTAACGTAACTAAGAAAACATGACACGTCAAGCTTAGGTAATTTTCGTGAAGATTTTCGTTATACATTATATTGTACACACCGGCTTGAACAGAGTCACAAGTTAAAAACCATAATATATTTTTTTAGGGTTACGTTGTGGGTGAATGTAGTAAAGTCCCTGGTTTTCAGTAATTAATTGGAAAATTATGGCAATAATGTTATCAATATGAAGTAAGCTAATGTCAGTCGTGACGATTGATATGTAAGATATTTATCCGAAAACTATAACTTTAAGTTCTTTGTATGGGTTCTTCGGTTTTCGCGATTGTTACACATAGGAACTGTAAGTATCGGACTTAATCGCCTATGTTTATTTTTTTCAAATAAACTAAATATAAAATAAGTAGTTTCATTTTCAGTTTTTCTTTACTCACGTCAGCCGTTTTTGAGTTGTGTCATTGTTAAAATCGGTGTGTGATATGTATTGTATGTAGTGTTTTCTTTATATACTGTATAGATTTCATTGTACTTTATTTCGTATTTTTTAACCGACTTAAAAAAAGCAGGAGGTCCTCAATTTTTTTTATGTATATATGTTCGCGATAACTCGATAACGGCATTTATGAACCGATTTTAATGATTCTTTTTTTGTTGGAAAGAGGGTACCTCCTCAGTCGTCCCATTTAAATTTGAAGAAAATACCTCCCTAAGGGTGGCAAACTAGGGGATGTCTATAGGAGATGGACTTTCCGGCTAGCGATTTCAATAAAACTTGGCAATGGATGTGATTCCGCGAACTTTTGAGGCAACAGACGCTGGTTCGGGAACAGTGGGGATGGAAGGGGTTTTTAATGTGATGGGACGAACAAATCGTGCACCCGGTGGTAAGCAATACATCTATCCATAACACTTGCAGTGCCATTCAGTGCTTTAAATCTCAAAAAACTGCCACTGCGCCCGTCACCCTGAGACATAATTGTGCCTGTAATTTCACCAACGCCCTTACCATTCAACACCGAAATACATAATGCTTACATTACGTATTGGCGGTAGAAGTAAGGTGGCAGTACTTCCCTGGACGAACTCTTTCACAAGGAGCTCTACTGCTACTAAATAAAACTTGATGGAAAGTGTCGACACACTGACTAATGCTTTTTCATTCTTGCCTTGAAAAGGCCCAGGTTATTGCGATATAGGGAATAAGTCTGCAAACAGGGAAATTAACTCTTTAGCCGTTCGCCATATAAATGTGGAAGCAAAACGCTGCGTGCGAATCAAATAAAAAAACTTGGAATATCCACAACAAAGGAGTGGAACCCCAGCCTACGTCTAGTAGTCTGATGATGGAAAGAGGAAGACGTACACACAAAGAATTCTACAGCTACTCAATTTTATTTGTACTTTTATATTTAATACAACTATTTTCTTTGTACAGTCTCGACAAGTCTGCGATTTCACCTCTCACGTTAATTGGTGCGCAGTGACACATTCTATTACGTCCAATTAGTATCTTGTTTACACGAGGTAACTTTGTTGAGCGGAATTAATTTTCAAATGTTTGTTTCCTCGTTACCGTGCGATTCAGGGAAGATTGTAACCACAGAAAAACTCGAGTATAATACACTCAATGGCACATTTACCGAAACAAAAAAGTAGGAATATAAAGTAAATAATTATTAATACAAAGATCGAACACTCAGAAAAAATTCCTTCCATCCGGCCGGATTCGAACCGACGTCTTCTAGCATACCGTGCCAGACGCTATACCAACTAAGCCACGGAACGAACCAGCGGACCTCACGAATTTTTTTATGTGCTTGCGTCGTATCTTTGTGTATGGTTTTTTCAACGACTTTTTAGTCGTAGCGCCATCTATGAGAAATCTATGAAAGTTTTATCACCCAGTTAGATATCTTTAACTTGGCTGGTAACTGTAAAGATATCTAACTGGGTGATAAAACTTATGTTTAAAATATACAATAACACGGATTACGATGGATTTCGGCATCTCTGCCAATCACATGGCGTGGTCTACCACGTAAGCTGGTCGGATTCCGGTTTCTATTTCATTCATGACACCTAGGCGCTCATATCAAAATACACACGCACATATTTGCAAAAGTCCGCTGTAGAACTATAGTAGAATAAGACCTAATAATGACGACAGAAAAACTCGAAATCCATCGGCTTATATAGTATCTTGTGTGCTAATAAGTGTTGCGTATAAGTGTCACAAGGCGCTTTTTTAACGGAAAAAGAAGTTTTTGTTAAGGTAGATTTTGTATATTGGACCGGCTTTACTAACGATTACGATAACGATCTTTCTTTTTCTTTTTTTTCCCTACAGACAGAGTTTAGCATGTTGGTGATTTCACACGTTTTCCATCTTTTTCAGTGTTGAATATTTAGTCGCAGTACCTTTCGCTAACAGTGAATGAAAACATCACATTGAACTGATGCCACAGTATATATAATAAAGTCATAATAAGTACACCCTGCCGCAAAGATTCAAACAGTTCGGTTTTCGCGATTGTTGCAAATAGGAAATAAAAATATTTTTTCTATACTCAATAATGTTATTGCTCTCCATAAGTAGAATAGACGTTACAATCTTTTAGCTACATTTATGGGCCCAGTAGGGCACGACAGGACGCGATATGCGCGAGAGCGACATAATGCGCGACATACTGCCATGTTCACATGAGATATCGCGATTTATATCACCCTCGCGCAAGTCACGGCTTGTCGCGCTAGCCCTGCAGTAGGACATGACATTAATTGTTGACTATTATTCACATAATTTGTATTTTATAATATTAAATAAGCAAACTTGTAGCTTTGACATTAGCTTGTTATTTATACCTCTAATAAGTATAGCTCACGGCTGACCAAGAAGAGATTTGTAATGGACCCGAAACGTTGGTTTGTTTGAAAAAACAAATATACTCAATACATACGCTTAGAGGCACTTTGCACGCGCGCCACTTTGGTTGGTTTCGGCTCATCTCGAAAGACCCATTGACTCGACCACACACGTTCGATTGCTGCTTTGTTTTGGGATCGTAACTGGTCTATGTTTCGTCATCTGTTGCTATGTCCCACACCAAATTTGATGCCCCTTCGTTGAATCTGGTAAGCCTGGCACCATTGCACCAAGTGACGCGATCCGTTTTTTGAGCCTCAGTCAAATTGTGTGGGATCAACCGAGAGCACAGCTTTTTCACACCCAAAGGTTTGTGTAGTATTGATTGTGTTTGACTCATGCCTATGCTTAAAGATGCCCGAATCTCATGGTATGTCACATGCCTGTCTGTTTTGATCATACATACATCGATGTTTTTGTTGTTCACAGCAGTGGACAGACGACCATCACAAAAATTCGTCACTGAGATTCACACGACCGCGTTTGAATTCTGCAAACCAGCTATAAATAGTCGTCTTGCATGGTGCTTCATCGCTAAAAGCAGTTTGAAACCGAGCGAAGCTCCGCTGAGCTGTTAAATTACACTTAAAGTTGTAGAAAATCATACTACGAAAATTTTCACGAGTTTCAATCCATGGTGATGTAGACAACCAATTTCTAAAATGACGCCACAATGTAAAAACAAGTGACAGTCAAATGAAACAAACTGTATTCTATAGCCAAAGAGTTCCATTTTCAAATGTAATTACTTTTTAAATATTATTTATGTAAGTGGCCAGTTCCGGAAACTTATAGTGCGCCCTATGTATACCCGAGACGTGTTTGGCTGGTCTACGAGGCATACTCAGGAGTTGTTGATCGTTTGATGCTCGACTGGAGAATGAAATATGAAAAAGAATTCTGAGAAGGCGAAACACGTGTCAGGTATATTTTTGGTGGTGATGTTTGTGACTTTAGTTACGCTTATGTCATTTATTTGTTTAATTTTATGCGGAAGGAGGGTGGAAAAATTAACTTCAAGAAAAAATATTCAACACAAGATTTAACCTTTACTGGCTTCGCCGAGTAGCAAATTAATTTACCTCCGTTTTATTAACGTGGATTTCCGCCTGAATATATTAATTATAGAGAAGCAACCGTTCTCCCTTACGGGGTCTTATAGGGAGGCTCTTTTCGTAGGGTGCATGAAAGGATAGAGAGATAGATAAAATGTTTATTTGGATATACAGACACACATACATAACAGAAAAATATGTAATACAAGATAAAGAAAAAAAAAACAGAATCGCAGCACTGCCGAACACCCAGTTATGTATGTGTGTTGTAGCAGTGCAAAAAGGCCAAAGCCCAGTGTCGATGTTTACTCAAGAGCAAACCACTGATTTTGAGCTATAACCTCGAGGATGCCGCGGATACGTTAACCAGTCAGCTGACGCCATTTTCATGTTGTATAAATTAAACAAATAATAATTTCGAAACTAAATAAATACGGAAATAAAAACATAATAAATGATAATGAAAATTTTTAGATTTGATATAACTATATTAATAATATAACCGAATTATAAATTGAATTTTTTTATTTATACATAATATTTAGTTATAAACGGCCTCTGTGGCCAAACGGTTATCGTGCTGCTCTGCGGGCTCAATTCTCGGGCTGGGAGAAATATATATATGGCCTACTTTGTTTCTCTCATGAGTTTGGATGTAATTTGTAGTTGTCTATGTGTATATCCATGGCACCAGCGACCCATAGTTTCTCTAGTGCGGGGCTATATGTGTCCGTTATTTATTTATTATTATTTATCTGAAGCGAGAATGTAATTTATTTGTTTCATTCAGTAAATTTTCGAACTTTCATATCGTCGAAGACCGTTCTCCTAGTGAATTAGCATCAGTTGCTATAATAACATGCCTAGTAGAATCGTATCAAAGCCACTTATGGGTAGGTACTGTTGATTGTAATCCAATCAACAGGCTTGCTTAATTGCATAGCCGTCTCTTGCATATCAATGTAACGAATACACATCCGTCGTTCAAACTTATGTTGATTGGTACGCTGCTTTGTTCTCTAACTCCAGTTGAATAGTTTCCGATTTGATGTGATAGGTTTGATTTGCTTGTCGGTCAGTTACGTCGATTGGTGTATGTTTGCTTTGTTTCTTATTTCTGTTTCGGATTGTGAAATAGTTTTCTTCACAGTTGCCCGTAGACAGTATCATGACAAGCAGGCAACTCGAGTCATTAAGGCACTCAGCGTTCGGCTTCGGGCTTCTAACAACCTCTCGTTACATACCGCCCTATAGGTACACAATTTACTATTGTGTGTTCTGAAACAAAGTGTTGAACAGATTTCTGTTTAATTTATATTGAATTGATACTTATTCATTAAATTTTTATTGAATTGATATTCAATTCTTTTTTGTGAAATTACTCCACTAGTTTGTTATAATTATTAATACGAGTACAAAGATCGAACACTCAGAAAAAATTCCTTCGATCCGGTCGGATTCGAACCGACGTCTTCTTGCGTACCGTGCCAGACGCTATACCAACTAAGCCACGGAACGAACCAACGGACCTCACGAATTTTTCTATGTGCTTGCGTCGTGTCTTTGTATTTGGTTTTTCAACGACTTTTTAGTCGTAGCGCCATCTATGAGAAATCTATGAAATTATACTTATTCAATTTTTTTTTATTAGTCCACTAGTTTGTTATAATTATTAATCTAATTAATCTAAAATAGAAGGTCGAACACTTATAAAAAATGCCACTAAGCCTCGGAACGAACTAGCGGACCTCACGAATTTTACTGTGCTTGTTGTCGGATCACGTTTGCACATAGAAAAATTCGTGAGGTACGCTGGTGCGTTCCGTGGCTTACTTGGTATAGCGTCTGGCACGGTTTGTTGGAAGACGTCGTTTCGAATCCGGTCGGATCAAGGGATTTTTTTCCTAAGTGTTCGATCTTTGCTATTAATAATTATAATAAATAATCATGGTAATGAATCTTAAATAAAATTTGAATATCTACAACTACTTCTACGTTCCTACCTTTTATAGACTTGATAGTTTATATTCTTTTGAAATGTAGAGAAATCATACACACATTATTTTGCTTTGCATGCAGTATATATCTGTGACCCCCGCTAATATAGCGCCGAAACCACAGCGCACTGGGAATACCTGTACCTGAACCCGTTAAGGCGATTTGACCCTGCAGTATTGCGGACGAGGTTTACATTGCCTAAAAATGAATGGATTTCAAACAGATACTGTTTTCAATGTAACACATAAGATACATATATTATAGGGTTGATACAATGTAACTTTTCTTGTTTTTATAACTAAATAACAATATTTAATTTATAAAGAAACAAATGGCTCGCTGCTCTGACAGGCACAGAATTAAATTCTCGACAAAATGTTAAAGAAGAAACTTCATAAATGTGCTTGCCTCAAAAGCCTGAAAGTATAAGGGCGAAACCTATATAAAATTTTGTTGTTTTAACAAGTAGCGTTCTTTCCATATGAAACATATTTACCATATCATTTCCTTTATTTAAGTACTTCAAATTAAATAAACGAAGACCACAACACGGAATGAAAATTTAAGGAAAAAATAGGAAAATTCACAAATACATTTTTACTTAAATGTTTCATATTTAATATATACTTTAGGACTCTCGTCTGTAAGCCGGTTTTTCAGTACCCTATCTTCAGGTGAGGCGGAGCGGAGCTCGTCTAATGCTGAAACGTTAAATGGGACGATAATCTTAAGTCAGGTTTATGCTAAGCCGATTAGCTTTATTGTAAACAGCGCAGGGGTTTGTACCATAGTATAATAACACAAGTGGTGTAACTTCATACAAAGGTAGCACAGCGACTTGTACTTATGTGTGCACGCCTGTCATGCATCTTGTACAGACTCATTCGAATATTCTCACGGTGTACTCCAGTTGCACAACTCGTGTCGGGTGCATAATTCATTACACAATTGAAGCGTTCACTCGATGTTTAAAATATTTAAAATCCTTTTTTGTGCAAAATTATTATTTATAAATGTATTGCTATGTATTAAACTCTCATTTCGTTTCTATTTAATGATCATACTACCATAATCGAGAAACTAATCTGCGATACTGGTTCAAAAATATCCATTCATATAAAAAAGGTTATTTCAATATAGTACGAGAATACGGTTGATAACAATTAATAAAATTGATACCTTAATTGTGTCAAATTATGTTTACAATTTGTAGGCACAATTAATATTGCTGCGCACTTCGTAATATTATTACAAAGTACGCAGAACGCGAACACATAAACACGTTTAATCATTTGAATGCGTGAACGCGTGACCGTCTGTTGTCTGTGAAATAATCTAATAACCTAATCTGCACGTGTGACGAAACTTCAAACAAACATAACATGCTTTTTTCTCCTATATCTTCGATTGCAAAACTCATGGATACTGAAACTGAATTATTTCCCTCACACCAAGAGACATTAAATTCTGATCCAACTCTGTAGATAATTTTTTTGCACCTCTATTAAAATGCGGTCGGTAATTTCGCATAACTCACAAGCGGTGGGAAAGACTCGGGGCTACAGGGGCGCCAATTTCACTGCTCAGCGACCCGCGATAGGGAAGCGCTGATGACTCTGTGAGATAATTATTAAAGGACATTCGCTGGACACAATTGTGTGTTTTTATTAATTAGTTTTTGAACATTTTTCTCTATATTGTCGAGTAATTAATCTTTCTCTCTGTCACATTCTATTTTTGTTGTGTTTTAGACTGCAATTTCTAGAGTAGCAGAAGTACGAGAGGCGGCTGAAAGTATTCTACCTAAGTATGAAATAAAAGACCACCATTCAAAACGATATCTATGTACTCTTAGAATAATAACGCATAGAAACCTAGTCCGCACACGCTAAGTGAGGCAAATTGAAGCGCTCCCAAAGGGCCTACATGAGTGGGCGGGCCGTCAGTGCTCAAGGTCAACTTGCACCGCGAGCAAATCAAGAATTTTAGCTAAAAATGACGAAATGTGTGTGAAACGTTTCAATATGAAATGTACATATTTTATTATGTATTATTATATTTGCTAGAAAAGGACTAATGAGTCTGTTAAAAAAAATTGTTATTAATTTTTAAACATTACGCTTTTTTCTTCCGCCATTTTGTTCTTGCATTGCGAAAAATGATAAACGAATGAATTTGACTTATTTTGAAAAAAGAATAAATAACAAATGCGGCACGATAGTAACTTGTATTATATTTCATTCGAAAATAGTCGATAAAGCAAAACAAAATGTTTCATTTTTTTAATTAGGAGCGAGTAAATGTTCTTATTCCATATTGTTCATAATGTCAGAGTCAAGATATGAAAACGCTGTTAGAATTTTCGTTGAAACCTCTTTTTTAATCTGTCGATCTATTGATTTAAATTAACGATTTGGTTTAGAAACCAAAGCTAAAGCTAGAGCTAGACCTAAAGCTCTAGATCCCGAGTCTGCTAATTTTAAAATCAATGGTACGGTTTTGTACGTTTGCTACAAGTTAACAGTAGTAGCTTGTCAGTGGTATTTTGGTCTTCTGCTCGTCGATGGCGTATTTCATTAATTATTTGACGTTTTTTTCGATGAGGTCTCGATGGCACTAATTTGAAGACCAAATTGCTGATTATTAAAAAAGAAGACATGCACGCCATCACTGGCATTATATTGAGACTCAACTGCCATTGCAACTAGATTTTAGCCGAATAACAAATATTATCATAATTATAATGAAACATCAGTAAAGTTTCAATAAACAGTTGTTTCAAGAAGATTAGCAGACTTGGGGTCCGTTTTGGTAAGAACAGTGGCCCCGGTGTGGCAACAGACGCTGGTTCGGGTACAGTCAGATTGAAGGAATACTTCATTGCCTTGTTCGATCTTTGTGTCGTTAATATTAAATGAAAAACTGGTTTTTTACTTTTGTAGTTCAGTCAGTCGGCCCTAGATTTATTTTTAAGCGACTTAAAAAAGAACCTCCCCCGTTCTAAATGCGACTTTTTTTTATGGTTCTTTCTTTATTGGAAAGAGGGTATCTCAGTATTGGTCCCATTTAAATTTGAAGAAAATATTCCACCTGTAAGGGTGTCAAACTAGGGGATTCCGGGATCCGGTTTCGCTCACTTTCCGGTAACCGATTGCAATAAACCATGGCAAATAGATGTAACTCCACGAACTTTTGAGATCGGTATTTTTTATAAAATCATTATAATTGAACGTAATGGAAAGGTGTTGTTTTAGAACGAAATTAAACAAACCTATCGAGTGTCAAAAAAACCCCATTTTATCTGCCTCTCTGTTTTGTCATCCAACAGTATTACGACATTTAGATATCTTTACGCGGCGTATTTAACATATATATAGCCGAATAATATTGTTTGTTGAAGTACTGCTCTTTTCCGCTACGGTTCGTAAGCAATAGGCCGAACGTAGAAACAATGGACTACCACTTCTGTAATACAAGCAGGCACATATAAACAACTAAGTGAGTGTGGGCGTAGTAAGCAGCAATTTATATATTATAGAAATAACTGTATTTCTTATAGCTATCTTACATAACAAATATATTATAGAAATAGAAACAATTTTTTTATGGTACTAAGTAACGAGACGAACAAGTCGTGTGCCTGTTGGTAAGCGACACGCCTGTCCTTAACAGTTGCAGTGCCACTCAGAGCTTTAAATCACAAAGACCTAAGGGTCACCGCCACTGTGCCCCAGACCCTGAGACATAAGTGAACAAGTCCCTTGGGCCTGTAAATTCACTAGCATCCTTACCGTTAGAAACCGGAACGCAATAATCCTCGCATTGCGCATCGCAGAAATAGGTAAGATGGCAGTATTTCGCTGGACGAACTCTTCGCAAGGCGCTCTACTACTACAATCTATTTGTATACAAATCTGTTTGTAAGATTATTCTATTGTATTTAATATAGAAATTACTTTTACGTATTTTAATCTACTCAAAAATAGCTGTTAATTTTAAACAGCTACTTCTTAATACTCGGGCGGCGTACATTTAGCCACAAAAATGAATTTTAAAGTCTATTAGCGACAACTAACGCAAAAATACGGCAAAGTTAAAAGGTTGTTGTGCCATCACATAATTTCACCGTTTAAATAAGCTTCCAAAACAATATAATATTGCTTAAAATATCGAGAGTTTTGGCGCAAAATTAAGTATGATTGGAGCTCCGAGCAGACAAATTGAAAATATCCGCAGCTAAAGCAGTTTCCATGTACGGATAATATATATAAATATGTATTGTTTTATAACATCGACGCCATTAGCTTGAAAATTCACAACATGGTTAAATAATCATTTCAAATTGTTTGTGCAATCATAGCGTTTGACAGTCAAGATGGAAACAAGTTTCACGATGACATTTATTGTTCATTATCCACATCTTGTTTTTGTAATCACATTTTTTCAGTGTGTACCTGAAAAGTAGCATAGTGTATATGTTTAATGTATTTAATTTATTTATTTATTGAATGTTTTGTAGCAGTAGAGCTCCTTGTTTCTGCCGCCAAGCAGTAATGTGAGCATTACTGTGTTCTGGTTTTGAAGGGTATGGATTACTGGTGAAATTACAGGCACACGGGACATGTCAACTTATGTCTCAGGGTGACGGGAAAGTGAGGATTTGAGGAGCTGAGTGGTACTGCAACTGTAATGGACAGACGTGGCACTTACCACCAGGTGGGCGACTTGTGCGTGACGTCACTTGGTCTCATAAAAAAAATTAATATAACGATGTTTTCGTCCGTGAATATTTATGTATATTTTGTGAAAGTACTTCACTAGTTTGTTATTATTAATGATACAAAGATAAACGAACAATACAAAGAAAAAATCCTTCGTTTCTCGCAATTGGTGCTGATGACAAAACGCCATTTAAATCCAATACAAAGTAAAAGGCACAAGCAGAAGTTCATTAGGTCTGCTGACTCGGTCTGAAATTCAATTGCGCAACAGACACTGGTTCCAGCCCAATCAGATAGAAGGAATTTATCTTTGTGTCAATAATGATAACATTTCATTCAAACTTTACCTAACTATACATATAATAGGACTTATAATTTGCACACGCTGTTAATTGCCAGGAGAATTAACGGTCCTCTGTGTAAATGGAAAAACAAGGTAGTAAAGTTTACTAATGAGCTAACCGTGTTTTTAGTATTGGTATAAAGATCGAACAAAGACAAACAAAAATTGTCGAATCGATCGAAGTCTTGTCAGGTCGACAGAATATTTTTTCTGTTCCATCTTTGTATTAATAATTATAAGAAACTAGTCGAGTTATTTCACAAGAAAATATATGAATATCGTGATTGTATATTATTAACATTCAATAGTAAAAAGAAAAATTCCTTCCATTCCACTGTTCTCGAACCAGCGTCTGTTGCCTCAACGTGGCATGATATTGAATAATAATCTCAGAATACTAAAAAAATCGACCTCAAAAGTTCGTGGAATTACATCTGTTTGCCAACGGGATTCATCCCCTAGTTGTAAGGGTGGCAGTTAGAGGTGGAACATTTTCTTCAAATTTAAATGGGACCACTGCCGAGGTACCCTCTTTCCAACAAAAAAGAATCATCAATATCATAGAGTCAAATTGAGAACCTCCTCCTTTTTTGAAGTCGGTTAAAAATAATAACGTAACCATGTGTTATAGATTCTACGCGGAATAGGCATACTGCAGCGTAGCGAGATAGTGTGCGGCGTAGGGAGAATGGCGACGATATCGTGGCATCCGGAGTCTGTCCGTTCCGCGCAGACACTATTGTTTCGTCGTGTCGTCGTCGTGGCTCGTGCCGTACACGTCGAGGTACAATATTCAAAGTGTGACCGTATTTTACTCATGATTGTATGCATGATAAGTAACAATTTACTATAAAAACTACATTGACATTCATAATATCCAGTCTTGTTTGAAGAGGATAGTGTTTCTAGTTTCATCGGTAAATACGTCTCTCACAGTCGCTGGATCACTATACTGGAGTCTAAATTAGAGTTCAGACGCGTTTATTTTTTTTATTAATTAATAATTGCGCATTTAACTTTCATCTCACCTGATAGAAATTGACGATGAAGTCGACCGTGGAACATACACACCTAAATAACGCCTATTCACTCTCATCTCGAAAAGACCCAAGTTAATATAAACTAAAAAAACGCATATATTCAAAATGTTATACTTAAAATCATTGACTTACAATTATATGGACGTCGGGTCCGCGCTAAAAAGTGTCCGAATTTATAGGGCGTTAAAATCGTATATAGAGCGTCATTCACGCTTTAGTCTTCGTTTGTTCGACTGACAGCGAAGCAAGCAAAATTAGACAGTACTGCGATGACATTACATTTTAAATTCAACGTTTTAGCTTTTTCATATTCCTTTACATGTCACTACGTTTAAATAGGTTGACCTGGGACATTTTTTTCGTGGTTTTTGTATTAGAGCCGTCGTCCATTTATTTGTAAGTCAATGCTTAAAATAGATTGATTCGACCAAAATACTCCAATGAGCAACAACACGTAAAGCAAAAGTTACCACATTTAGACATTGCCGATCTGTGTTACACGTTTCATTGCCTTTGTTGATTCAACGGCGCATTGGTTGGGTTTTTGTTGTGATGTTTCAAATTTACCCACATTAATGAAACAAAAACGGCACATTCAAATTTGTTTATTTATTGTTTTTTTTTTATAGTAGCTTAATTTTTTTTATCTTTGTAAGTGAACAATAGATATTAGTTAAGAGTGCAGCACGCACGCGTATGCAGAATATACTTATTAATGTTCTAGTCCATAAGTTCTTATTTAAGGGAATTATAAATTCTTATCAGAATAAATTTCTTAAACTTCATTATATTACACCTTATTTATAGTATATTACGCCACTTAGCAAGTGTTTTTAATGTGTTGATGATGGTTTGTTTCCTGAACTCATAAAGCAAAACAAAGTTATAACTCTGTTTAAGTGTGGTAGTCATTCAGACCTTACAAATTTCAGACCTATTTCAATACTACCGACTCAGTGAAATATTTGAAAATATGTGCACATTTTATATTTTATGTATTTATTCAATTAAATCAGCCTGCTACAACCTCTATAATTCATATCTTAGGGACTAACATACGTATAAAATAAAACCTAAACGAACATCTACACTTGTCGGCGAAGTGTGGAGCAATCACTGAATTGCCCGATGTACTACACCTTTCGGCCAAATCTCCTCCTTCATGAAGGTGGACAAATGTTCAAGCGGCACTCTCACCACAGACGAATTAAAAATCACGTATCACGTTGTGGCGGGACTTCAACCGCTCGACCTTCAGAGTGTATTTGGCTTTTAGTCTGAGGTACTCCACTATCTCCTTTAACTTCGTGGAGTCCACAGGTACAGAGGGGTCGTCGGTATGACCAGACGCAGCAGAAAGTTCAGTCCTGTCGGTGCTGTGCCACACAGGTTACGGCTGGTGGACTTCCTCTTACTCCTCTCCACCTTTGTGAAACAGTTTGTTTTACTTTTACCAGTATCGTCATTTTAACTCATATACGAAAGACGTAAGCCATGTCGTCGGGAATAGTGCACTTAGTTGGCTCAGACGTGCCCTTAGCAGGTAATAAGTATCATGTTTTAAAATAAATAATTATACTTTTCATTGATATAGTTTTATTCTCGACTGTATTTATTATAGAAACTGTTGGGTAGTATAAGTGGAAATGAAATTTCACAGCTGGTACAGTAGCAGTAGGTACTGCTGGACAGCTGGTAGGGACTAGTGGAATAGGCCGTTGGAACAATATTCCTCCTCTGTCCGTAACAGCGTCACAAAAAGAACTTCCATGCAGAAGCTGCAGTAGTATCTTTTAAATATGCGAAATTGGAAATATGCGTGACTGGGGTGTTAAAAAAAATTAAAAAAAATAAATTGAATGAAATTAAATTGGATTGAATTGAATTAGTGTGCATTTTAATAGAATTAAATTGGTTTCGTTTTGGGTTTTACGAGTGGCGTTTCTGTCCTATAGGAACCTGGCAGAATACCAGCACCGCGGGCAGCATCATTTATGCCAAGTCAGCGCCTTTTCACTGCCTTGACTTCCAACTTGATATTAGTAGAATATATTACTGCGTTACATTTAAGTTAATGTATTGTATCATGTGTCTGTGTATGTATTTGTCATGGTGGTTGATAAATATTTTATCTAACTAATTACGCGTAATAGTCGTGGCAACCAAATTAACCTGATTTACTGGAATCTATAGTCATCAGTCCGTAAATAAATTAATGCTTACTGTGCAAAAATGATAGTCGTAGCCATTGAAATAACAAAGTAATAACCTTTAAACCCAGTCCTGTAAAATTTGATCACGTGAAGATACGCGCTTTTTACCAATATCATACTTCGTAGTAAAAAAAACATTATGCTTGGCTTAACATTGAATTAATGCGCATCGAAGATTGTTTACAAAATACGAAGACACACGATATTATCTGCCCTACTTCTCAAGAGGTATTTATACTTTTAATAAAGGATGTGATGAAGATTTCTGATAATATTTTACATAGTATATTTTAGAGAAGCGTAATTGAAAAAATATTGTTGGAAGCCTCTGTTATTAAATATCTCGGAGCTAGCAGTTTGTTTCACGTATGATAAAACTTCATTATTAATTTTCAGTGAAGGCGTGGGACACTGTCAAAATTGTAAATTTAACAAACCTACGTAATAAACTTACTTTATGTAATAGACGGCCTTAAGCCAGATTATTCACTTTTAGTTCCCTAAGAATCCGCTAGATGACATTGATCCATTTGGCTTTTATTTCTGAATCGCGGTTGTAGTGTGTATATAGATACTCGTATATATAGGTATGATGATCCGACATAATAAATCAGTCTTGTATCGTCATTGAGTTGTTTCACTCGTAAACATCCTTACCTTATATGGCGACCCTGCCATGTCTAAGTACCGCTCGCGTCGCGACTCGTTTTACGATACAAATATCGTATAGTATCGGAGATAAGTAAAAACTAACTTACAGACTGAAGTGAAGAAAAAGTGAAGTGCACATCAAACAAAAAAAAAAAATGTGTAATTCTCAAGCACCAAAGCCTGATCAAAAGATAACATCGCAAATTGGTTACCAGAACTCCATAACCAACACAAATGTGGAAACCCACATAGGGGTAATTTCCTGGTGCATGCTGGCACTCCTATTAATGTTTATTCTGGTTGGGGCTGTCTTAATTATGCGCTACTGCGCAAAATGCTTTAACAAAAGGGTGAACCGTGGACTAGAAACAGGCGTAATGCGCTTGCAGAAGATAGGTTAGAGACTACTCTCCTACTCTACTTCCCT
Organism: Hyposmocoma kahamanoa; assembly: GCF_003589595.1. Taxonomy (NCBI): domain Eukaryota; kingdom Metazoa; phylum Arthropoda; class Insecta; order Lepidoptera; family Cosmopterigidae; genus Hyposmocoma; species Hyposmocoma kahamanoa. The sequence continues at coordinate 4,125,372 of NW_020654466.1, forward strand.
GCTGTCAGTGACAAGATGTGATGTGATTTTGTGATAGTGTTCAAAAAGACTATAGTGCGGTGTATGGTGGAACAGATGCTATAATTTTATATAAGACATTTTAACATAAGATAATTATAGAATATATATTTTATAGGTATGTTTAATATAAGATGGAAATAAATACGAATCTGTTTTTTGAAGGTTGCGAGTGTGATTCTTATGGCTAGCTACCTGAGCCAATTATGCCAAGACTTACGTACTATTAGAGGATATTTAATTAAAATAGGGCCTGAACGGCGAAAGAGTAGTAAGTCAGTTAAAAAAAAGTTAAAGAGCGTCGAATTATTAGTAAAGCAGTATAATAGTTACTTGGACTCTATTAAGAAAGTGTTACAATTTAAAAGTGAATTCGAAAAGGAAGAAATTAATAAGTATTGTACGGATTTCAGAAAATTGTACTCAGAAATACAGGCTTTGTGTCCCACAGAACACGGAAAAGAAAAACAGAATACTGACGAAAGCACAGAACAATCGGAGGTAAGTGATAGTAGTTATAGTGAGAGCGAGTCATCAAACATGGCGAAATTTGACTTGAAAATTGCACTCAGTCTTTTGCCGGTTATGACGATACAAGACTGATTTATTATGTCGGATCATCATACCTATATATACGAGTATCTATATACACACTACACCTTCCCCGGAGGGGGTTAATAAAATAAAATGACAGTTTTATTTTATTATAGTTTTAGCACCTACATACTTATGTAATATAATTGTATAGGTTACAATATTTTATACATAGAAAATACCACTAAATAATTAAAATTAATTAGTACAATTCAGCTTATTAATTCAAGAGTAAATATTGGTAATAATAGTCGATATAAATTTTTATTTATATAATTCAAATTATTAATTCACGAGTAAATATTAGTTATAATAATGTTACATTTTGATATATTTAGTAATTAAAAATTGACTTCAATTTATAATATTATTAATTCGCTATAATTACCTAAACTAAGTAGAATCAGAACTTAAATTTTACCATTACATTTTATAAGGTTTAGTGCGATTTTTATGAACGATTACTTCTTTACCGTTTTTCAAAATCTGTACGTTGCAACCTAAATCTTTGATTATTAAAAATGGACCTAAATATACCTTATCAATTTTTTTTTCCTTCTTCATTTTTGACTAACAAGTAATTACCTACTTTGTATATTTTTGGATTTAGACTTTTGTCGTAATTTACCTTCCTCTTCACCTTGCTTTCAAGTAAATTCTTTCTAGCATCTTCTTGAGCCACCTGTAATCTATATCGGAACTCTTGTGGATAGCTATCAAAGTTGTATAGTGGGTCTATGCCAGAATCATAATTATTAGGCAGTTTACAAGTTTTACCAAATACTAACTCGTGTGGCGTGTATTTAGTCTCTGTATGCACCGTGTTGTTGTGTGCGAAGCACCAGTAGGGTAACCAGCTGCTCCATGAGTTAGGACGATTTTCACAATATATTCTTAAATACGCACCTAACGTCTTGTGTGTGTTTTCCAATGCTCCAATTGACTCGTGATGGTAAGCGGTTGATGTCAGCTGTTTAATTTTGAGAAGTTGACATACCTGTGCCATGGTGTTCGAAACAAACTCTGTGCCACGGTCGGTCGCGATTTCACGCGGGATTCCGTATCGTAAGATAAAGTTATTTACAAACGCCTTTGCAACTGATACAGCGTCCTTGCTGTGTAAGGGATACGCTTCCACGAATTTCGAGAGCTCGCATTGTAATGTGAGCGCGTAGCAATGACCTGTATCATCCTTAGGCAGCGGACCAACTATATCCAAGTAAATTTTTTCTAGCGCATAACTTGACGTGGTTGTAATTTCCATAGGTTGTTTTGTTTTGATACTATGTTTTTGTTTCTGGCACTGTTCACATTTTGATACAAACTGATTAATGTCCCTATCCATACTAGGCCAATAGTAAAACTTTTTAATATTATTAGACATTCGCCTGATGCCCGCGTGGCCACTAGTGGGCAAAAGGTGAAAGTCATTAAGTATGACTCGCTTATCATCTTCGTTATTTATTCTTTGCACACTTTTAAGTATATATAGTCGTGGTATGGACTCTTCGTCCACGGCCAGACCGCCGCGCGCCGCGCGCGACGCAGATGGCAGCACAACTGGCTGCCGCGATCGCGTTCCATAGCCATAGCTCTCCGTTGGTTCTTCATCTACAGAGTCGGCCCAGCTGTTTATTGTCGGTATGGTAGTAGGTTCCGCAATAATGTCTGTGATGCTGGCTGGGATCCATTTTGCCTTCTTTGATTTCTTGCCTGTAGCGGCCATATTACAAGGCTAAGATTTTCTCTCGAATGGTGACTACTCGAACACAATTTTGTTAATGTGAAGAGAAATCTGACAATACAGAGAGCTCAGTACGGCAACCGGGAGTCGAGTCCCTTCTTGGGAACTGCTATCCGGATCTTCTAACATTTCGTAGGCTCATATAAGGTGAAAAACCTCATCTCGCGGAACGGTTTCCAGGAATCGAGTCCCTTCTGGGAACAACTGCCCGAACCTTCCGCATACAGGGTAAAATTGTATTAGCGACATTACAAGATGAAAATAAAAATCTTCTGAACAAACAACAATTTGGAGTTTCACTTGGCTTGTTTTGGTAACCTCATCCAACGGAAGAAAGAACCTCCCTCCTTTACAAACTTAAGCTTTAGTTAACATTAAATAAAGTTTACTTTGTGGGCGCATCACACACAAGGCGGACTGACGACCTGGCAAAGGTTACGAAAATCCGCTAAATGCAAGCACCGTAAGACTGGTCGCTGTTGCAACATTTGGGGGATATTTTCAACAGTGAACGTCTTTCGGCTGAAGTGATGGTGTTGAACAGATGTTTTAGATAATATTTTTTGCTTTCGGCCATAGTTTCCACTAAACTTTAGTTTAAAAAACCGACCTCAAAAGTTCGTGGATTTTTTTACATCTATATATTTGCTAAGGTTAATTAAAATCGGTTCCCGGAAAGTGCGCGGAACCGAATTCATCCCCTTGTTTGTCACGCTTAGAGGTGGAATATTTTCTTCAAATTTAAATGAGACCACTACTGAGATATCGGGTCACAAATAATAATCGCGTAACATACACAAAAAAAAAATACAGTCGAATTTAAAACCCTTTTTTGAAGTCTGTTAAAAAACGAAACACACTGACATAAGTACCATCTGCTTATTACAACAACTTCTTCTTCTTGGGGTGCCATCTCCTACCCGGAGGTCGGCTATCATTGTGGCAATTTGGGTCCGTGAAGTTGCGGCTCGGAACAGTCCTGTGGTACTTATGTTGAACCACTCTGCAAGATTTTGAAGCCATGTGGTTTTTCTACGACCACGTCTTCTGCGGCCCTGGATTTTTGCCTGCAGAATGAGTTGCAGTAGAGAGCATTTATCACTCATGATGTGCCCGAAGTATTGCAGCTTCCTCTTTTGTACTGTTTTTGCTCCAAGCCTTTGTGCATCCTCTGCAATACGTTGTCATGGGTGACTATCCGTCCACGATATTTTCAAAATTCTTCGATAAACCAACATTTGGAAGGCTTCTAACCGTTTACATAATGTCTGAGTTAGTGTCCATGCTTCTACACCGCACAAAAGAATTGAAAATATGTATCACCGCACTAAACGGCATCTTGTCGATAGTTTGAGACTATGATTGCAAAGGAGGTGACTCATTTTAATACAAGCACTCCTGGCTTGCTTTATGCGACATCTAACTTCTATGTTGTGGTCTTCCTCGTCGTTTACCATACAGCCAAGGTATTTAAAAGAACGGATCCTGTCAAATGGTTGATTTCTAGCGTGAAGGACAGCAAACGTCTGCGGAGCACGGCCGACAATCATATACTTAGTCTTTTTGAAGTTAGTATTCAGACCGTTATGTGCGCTGATCGAGTCTACACGATTGAGCAGGTGCTGTAGATCTTCCTTGGAGCTGGCAAGGAGAATCGTGTCGTCGGCATATCGGATGTTATTGATGCGACGCCCGTTTACAACAATCCCTTCGGTTGCGTCTTCAAGAGCTTCTGAAAAAATCTCCGTTTAAACGCTGAAAAGCAACGGTGATAATATACATCCTTGCCTCACTTCTCGTAGTATCTCCACATCATCTGTGAGTTCTTGCTCTACGCGTACATTTGCTATCTGTTACCAGACAACAACACTTAAAATTAAAAAAATCACTATACAAAAGATTGTACTCCAAAAGCAATGAAGTCACTATCAGTAAGCTAACAACTCGTCGAGACCAACTTTAGAGTATACTACCTTAGCTGGAATTCAATTTTTTCCCATACTAATTACGGTTCCACACTGACAAACACCGGCTTTATTTCAGAAATTTATTTTTTACAAACGACATTAAAATCATTCCAAAAATGTATATCATATACCATACGTGTTCTATTTGATTCAGTTCATATTACAAAAAACACTAGTATTTGTAAAGTGCTTATTGAATACAACGGTTTTCTTGTAAAATTTCGAGGTCAGTTTGTGTTTACTTTCTATCCTGAAAATTTTTAGGAATCGTGTTTTCACACCACATAATAATCAGTATACATCCTCAATTTTACTATTTATTTTTTCCAAAATTATTGATTCAACACTTTGACTGTTAAGCAGAATCAACCAAAGTTATTTGGTTGTATAGACTCTTAATGTGCCTAAACAGGATAGTTCTGCTCTAAGTAGGCGAGGAGTTGTATAATCTGCATATTATTCTAATGTCATTGAATTTCCATAGTATAACAAATTTCAAATAGACCCGACAAATGAAAATAACATAAATATTCATTTTATGGCTAAGACTCCTACGCTAACTGGGAAAAGAGCTGATGACCTTTAAACAACTGAACAGATGTTCATCAGACGTAGCTAAGAACTATCCTAATTGAATTGCCTTCAAATAATATAAACCGCTTCGAGATCAGTTAATCCGTTTGAGAACTACAACGCCGCGGACAGACACTATAGGTACAAACTTATCTTCCCCCTTTTTGCGGCGGGGGTCAAAAATAGTGATGAAAGAGACTCAGTCTTTTAAGGCCTTTTAAAAAACCTCGACTAATTTTTAACGCCTCACGACTAGTCTAGTTTTTTAACCCTCAAGTCTTGAGCCATAAGACTAAAACTGAAGACTAATTCGACTCGAAGTCTTTTAACCCTAGGAAGCTTAAAAGACTTATAGGACTAAAACGACTAAAACGACTGGCGCCTCATAGCCTCGGGAGTCGCGAGTCATGACTCGTATGGCGTGATTTTATTTCTACCCACAAGGTGTTTATTTTACGATTTGTACTATAAGTAAATAAACGTGATTATTTACTACATACTACTTACGTCATTTTGTTTACAAAACTTCGGGTTTAATAAGACATAAAATAGGTTATAAGTATTTTGCGAACAACTCGAGTCGTTTAAGTCTTTCAAGTCGTTCAAGTCGTTTAAGTGTTATGAGTCTATTAGTATAACGAATGAGTCTTATTAATAAAAACTCGAACCCCCAGTCTTAATTTTAGAGTCGAGTTCTGTAAAATGGAGTCGAGTCGTTATAAAACGCCTTAAAAGACTGAGTCTCTTCATCACTAGCTAAAAACCAATAAGCACCTTGATAGAGTTTATGAATTGATAAAATTGTTGGCGACTGCGTTAACAATTTACATCATTTATGGCGAAGTTGGTGGAATATATGAAACAAATTATTTTTCTCTAACACACTCGGAAATATTTGAGTTACTTTCAAAAAACGAACACGGAAAATTTGTCATTTATAGACCGTACTACTTCTTACCAGCCAATCCATTATTGTCCACTTCTCTAAACTTTTAAATCTACCTGCTAATAATGAACTGTGTAAACATGCAGAATAAAAACTTATACAGCCAACTGCCCAGTCTTTATAGATGCGCGAATTAAAAATACCTGCCTGTACCGCTTACTAATAAAAAATGGCGGTAATATTTAAACTGAAGTGTTTTGGTATTCTTTTATTTCTTCGTCGTTTTGGATTTTTATCGCTAAATGAGTGCTAGTGAGAAGAGCGATAACGAAAATAATAAAATACTCATTCAAACACATCATCAGAAGTTCAGCAGATTACTATTAATGTGCCTGGAAAAACAATAACATTTTCTTTGAGCAATTATCCTAACACGTCACATGTTATTTTCATATTAATTAACATTTTTTTTTTACTTTTCCTATTACACATCTTTCTCTCTTTAGTCTTATATTATTTCCTCACATTGTTCGAGAAAAATATTATACATGCCTTGGTGGGAATGGCGATTGCTTGACTCGTATTAATACAAGGCCTCGCTGTCTCGTCCAGCAATCCCTTAATTCTCGGCCTCTGCAATAGTGTATACATAATATTGTATATAGTATATACAATATTGAATATAATTTATTAATACAAAGAACGAACACAAAGAAAAATTCCTTCGATCTGACAGTCCTGTCAATTATAACAAACTAGTTGAGTGTTTTCACAAAAACAGTAGAGCTCCGTGTGAAAGAATTCGTCCAGGGTATTACTGCCACCTTACCTATTTCTGCCGCCAAGTAAGGGTGCTGGTGAAAATACGGACACGAGACTTTTCAACTTATGTCTCAAGGTGACAGGCGCAGTAGCAGTGCCCTTTAAATATTTTTCCGGATTGAAATCGTGTATATTTGCTTTTTCAAACAAACCAACGTTTCGGGCCCTTTACAGGTCTCACGGTCACGGTCACATAATTATGTTTTTATAAAAGAGGTTATACAGGTGGTGCTATAGCAAAAAAGCCATTTAAACCTAACACAATGGGCGGTAACAAGCACAGAGAAATCTGAAAGATTGCTGACTCGATCTGTAAATACGTTGGTAAGAGCGGTAGCCACGGTAAAGTGTCTCCAGTCTCATCGTCAGTCGGATCGTAGGAATTTTTCTTTGTCTTTGTTCGATCTTTGTATCAATAATAATAGCAAACTATAATCTGTCTTTTTTGAAGACGAAGTAAAATGATAGTTCATTGTTCAAAAGTGTTGCCCGCTTGCAAGCAGCTAGTGATTGTCGATAAATATTCTGTCGACTATCGACTGGATATTGGTTACGCTTATGGAATAAGTAGCCCAATTTGTTTCATCCTCGACCCATTATGCATCCAATTACTGAGCACAAGTTCATTTGAATTGTCAATTTCTGTAAGTTATGTATGAACTACAACATACACTGTATTTAGAACTATATTTATGAAATATACAAAGAGAGATATTTGAAAGCTTTTAGCGATAGCGATAGTAAATAGAGTCAAAATAACAATAAAGAAGGCAATAACGCAATTAGTAATCATTAACGTCGTAACATTCACAATTCTGTAATTTTGACTGGCAAAATTTTATCTTCTTTCACAATCTATCGATAAAACTATCGACAACAACTACATAACTATTAAAAATGAAAACTAAAACTATGAAAATTGGTCACCGTACAAATACCATTTTACACCGTCTTCAAAAAAGACAGACTATTGTGGAGTATTTTCACAAAAGAATATACGAACATGGATGAATATATGAATTAATAAACACATCATGATGTTTTTCTGAAATAAATATTTATATTATTACAAGTTTAAAAAGAGACAACGATGTAGAGATATACGCAGTAATACATATACAAGTACTTTATAATAGACTGCAATATGTAAAAGTTGAATAAGCACTTGCATAGCCTAATTGTTGATAACAAAAAATAGAGTTGTTTAATTATACGTAATTAAATACCTCTGAAGATATTCGTATCCAAATTCGTCTATCAAATCTGATGATTCCACAGATTAATTACGAAAGTTGTTTTCCGCCTTTTTGTTTTGGTAGAAGCGCTATGTACAGCAGTCTACACTTATTGCTATAACTGTTCGGAGATGCAATTTCGAAACGCAGTTGATGTAGTACAGTGCTGGATATGACATCGTTAATTGAACTGCATTGCAGATGCAACGGATCCAATCAAATTTCGATCTATCGAATGTCGTCTACAAATTCATAATACAGTTCTAGATATGCCATTGAGTGTAGTTGCGATGTTGATTGAAATTTCGCTTTACTAGCGTATTATTTCGGTCGAGGAACGGGAGACTATCTAATGCCTTTAATCTACAATTGCTCTTTGACAAAAATAGTGTATCTTAATCCCTTCGTGGACAGTACTGAAATAATGCCGCACACCAAAACTCATTACTTTTCTTTAAGTATATAATCTCAATTACCTAAAAAACTATTTTGGACCGCTGTAAATGGATCAGTTTGTATGTATATGCATGCATTATTTAATTTCTATATGAAAGTATAAATAGATATAGAAACCATTTATTGTAACGCCACATTATAAAAAAAAACACAAAAACAAAGACTAATATAGCTAGAACAGAAATAACATAAAAAACAGCAAGTAAAAAAACATTTAAACCACACGTTACATAATACTATACTGACATGTGTGCGACTGTGGCGTGTACAAAAGGATCCCATTCAGCTAAAGTCACAACCAAGGCTAGGTTGTGACGCTGGTGTTCAATGGGCCCTAGCCGAGTGAGTGAGAGTGACGGACGTATGCTATATATGTAGTGCTATATAAATTAAACGATGCTCCTATCACCCATGCATATTTACCTAATTTTAAGGAAACCTATTTTGATATAAACTGGCAACACATACGGATTTATGTCCAGATTTTGTGTTCCGAGTGAATCTCAAAAAATATTGGGTAAATAAATTGCAAAACAGTTAAACACAAAAAACAAACAGTCTCCTGTAAAAATTTCGTTTAGCTTTGCACGCGAATTTGCACTATCCTCAACGATATGATGGTCATTGTCGGGTCAGTGTGCAATGCCTAATTTCTGTAGCAATTTTCATTATTTAAGTATTTGAGTATATATTAGCGTGAAAGACCGAATGTGGACGGTGGGATGGGGTGAGGTTAGACCTCGGTATATATCTCAATCAGATTGGAGATGACCTTAAAAAGGCCAGGTTAAAAGTATAAAGAATAAATGGGCATGTATGAAGAAACTAATGGAAGTGAAGGAGGTGAAGGAAGTTTGTCAGTCTCTGTCTACCCCGGCGGCACGGAAATTAGGCAGTCGACTTTAAGGTGAGTCACCGGAGGACAAGCGGGAAAAACTGTTTTGTTAGATCAAATAGTTTAGGTATTTACTGTTAAACAACGGTCTTACAAGAAATATACGGTACACATAAGGATATTGTCTAAAGAATGTGCTAGTTTGTTATACGATAGGATGTTCTTTATAGATTTTAAGGCTTTCGTGGTTATTCACTATATGATTATCACTAATTTCAGGTTTCGTACCACGGTATGACTTCTTTTTATTTTCCCGATGTTTTCAGTTCAGTTTCGCGTGTGGATATAGTGAGTGTGGTTTGTGTGAAATCAGTGAGTAACAATGGTAACGCCACAACAAATCGCAATGATGGTAGTACTCGTCGACAGCGCAAGAGGGTAGACAGATATGTCTGCTCTTAAAGCTGTCATCTGCCGCCGTCCAGTCAACCCGTTACCATGGAGCGTGCAACCGTTCCGAAATATCGGGGAAATAAAAAGAAGTCATACCGTGGTAACACCTGAAATCAGTGATAATCATTTAGGATGTTGTTTATCCAGTCATACCTATATAATCCTGAAAACGGGCTAGAATGAAAGTAAAAGGAATTATTTAAGAATATTTGTTTTTGTAATATCAAGTGTTAAGTAACACGCCAGTCAATAGCAGTTGCATTGCCACTCTGAGCTTCAAATCGCAAATATCTGATGGGCACTGCCATTGCGCCCTTCACCCTGAGACATAAGATGACAAATCCCATGTGCCTGTAATTTTACCAACTTACCCTTAAAAACCGGAAGGCAGTAACGCTTGCATTACTACTTGGCGGCAGAAGTAGGTAATACGGCAGTACTTCACCGGATGAACTCTTTCACGAGGAACTCTACTGCTACTACCTTTGGAAGTAATTTTTATATGGAAATACTTCTCTTTAAGTACTTTAAAGGACCTGCTGAATTTTGTTTTTCAACTGAAGCCTTATAGGTATTAATTAAAATCACACTTATCCCAAAATTTGCAATTTGCCCAGTAGTTTAACACGCTGCTTGTCGACGTCGGAACTTTGTCAAAATCTCTCCGCCTTTTCTTATTTTATTTCATATTAATTTTGAGCGTGCGGATTGCGGGACGCGAGAGACGACCCCCACACCTCACCTCCTAAAATCTGGGGTCACTTCGCCTTAAGGTTTGCCTTGCGAGACCCAAAGTTTCGACGTACTTCGACCACATGGAAAATCGGCTTTTCGACATTAAAAAGTACGAATTAAAGTTTTTAAAATATATAATTTAATCAGAAGACACATTTAGTAAAATATAAGTAAACACGATCGATAAAAAATAATCACAGAGTTCCGCAAACAATTCTAAAAACAATTTTATGCGAATGTTAAAAATAAAAAATGCTACTATTTAAAGGGCTGTGAAGATTGAAATCATTTTCAACAGTCTAGATTAAACAACACTCTTACAAAAAACCTGTCAGTGTAACTAAAGAGGGTAGACAGATGTCATCCCTAATCTAATCTTACACACTCGTCGCTGTGTCGTTATGACGTCAGACCTCTGCGTTACACGACAATGATATTTGAATTTTTCTTAAGGCAGCTACCACACATGAAATCAGCTTGAGTCGGTCAGAAAAAGCATTTATATTCATGCAATAGAAGCGAAAAGGACGTAGCATGTTTCGTTTCTGCTTCGATCACCAACGCCAAACGACGAGACAAAGTGTTTTCTAATGCGATTATATGCCGATAAATGTGGTGACAATCTTAAAATTTATCTCTTTAAAGCGTGAAACGCACTGACAGCGGATGCGGGTCGGGCGCGTGTCGGATCGGGTGTAATTCCGTGTAACAACAAACCACGAGCGGGTGCAGGACACGACCAGTGTCCGTCCCGCGCCCGCGGGATAATAAAATTTCGGTTGATATTCAAATTAAATTGATTGTCATTTTACGAAGTTTAAAACGTTGTTTTATACAGCTTCTGCGTACTTGTTTGACAAAAATTAATTTTAATCAATATTGTAAATAATAAAAATGAACAAATATATATTTACAAAGAGCAACCCCTAGAGTTTTGTTACTTATTCCTCTCAGGGGAATCTCCCCGAAATGTTTAATCAATGTGACAATTTCAAGAGTAGCTTGCTTACCAATTAAGAAAGATATATTTGAATATGAATAATATATCTTTCGTGGGGTTATACATTGTTACCTTGTGTGCAAAAAGATGTGGTTACGCTATCAAACAAATATGAAACCACTTTCTAAATTTATTGTTATAACAGATTTACAACTCCGCACACCTACGCATTTAGTTAAAATAATAACACAGCAAACTAATATTGTCTCTATTTTATACATCGTGTTTCCGTGCCGTCTCTTTCACTCCATTCTTAACGTTTCATTTACTAAAGAATTTAACTATTGTATGTTCCGTTTTTTTTTTGTATTACTTGATTTTACATCGGAAATGAACTTATCTATTATGGTATTTGGTTGAGGTGTGGATTGTATCCTAGCTTTTGTGCTTTAAGAGTACAGATCTTCTTAGATTTTAATTACGTATGATGAGATAAGTGCATTTTGAATGGGTTTTATAAAATAATAACTGTAAATAATTATTTTGAATTCTTAGGTTTTCGCAATTGTTGCACATAGGGAATGAAACTATTTTTCCGGATTTTATATTTGCTTTTTTGAAGCAAACCAACGTTTCGGATCCTTTACAGGTCCCATGGTCACGAGTGACTACGGGGTGGCCACGGGTGACCATGGGCCCGAAACGTTGTTTGAGAAAACAAATATATTAATATATTATGTTGTTGAAATGTCATTTCCTAAATAATTATTTCAATAACATAATATGGTACTTAGTCAAACAATAAAAATAGTAAAAATACCAAATATAATGCATTAATTTCGTTGTAGACAACATATTTAGTGTATTACCACAAGCACACACAACTCTATACAACAATAAAGAAAGAAAAACAGAAAAAGTGAAATTACGTAAATTTACTTAAATTTATAAACAACTTGTCTATGCTACAACATGTCAAATAAGTCATAGTTCAGTACGGGTAATATAAATATACTTACAGTTTATTTAACCAATAATGTACACCAACGAACTAAATAAAACCAATAATGACAATAACAAAAAAATGTCAAAAACAAGTACATTTAAATTTAGGCTGGTTTCAGAGCAGTGCGGATTTATCTGCGGACGGTCCGCGCGGAACGCCGGAGCGGAGTAATACGTGTGACATAAGAACATCGTTTTACACTGACTCAGATTGGTCCGTGCGGAACAAGCTCTATGTGAACCCCGCACACAAGCCAACCGTGCGTTGATTTTAGGCGACTGTCTTCCGTCAATATCCGCATTAAATTAAATACCGATTCAGAGCAATGCGGATTCTACTCATGCGGATAGACTGCATGCGGACTGTCCGTACGGACCGTACACACAGCTGTGAAACCAACCTTAGACTTTAAATCTTTTTTTTAAGACATCAAGTGACGTATAAAGTCCGAATAGTCGTGCGCCTGACTTTTAATTGCAAAGATCTGAGGCGCACTGCCACTGCACCCGTCACACTGAAACATACGTTGACAAGTCCCATGTGCCCCAGTAATTTCACCAGCATCCTTACCCTTCCAAACCGAAACACAATAATGCTGACATTACTGCTTGGCTGCAGAAATAGGTAAGATGGCAGTACTTCCCTGGACGAACTCTTTCACACGGAGCTCTACTGCTACTAAAATCTAAAATTAAACTGCTGTTTCGTTTTTTTTCTTTCAACCGTGACATTGACAAAATCATCATTTCTCATAATGATGGAGCCATAAAAATAAAAAGTGAGTGAAACTGCTAAAAAAGTACATAAAGTATATGTACAAAAACACACACACATCCAGCACCTCTCAACATCTTTGCATCAGATCTAATAGGATATTCGAATTTTAACTCGATTTCGAGCGACAAGTGTAATCCTTATGAAGCTATTACTGCCCATGATTGAATTAAAGCTAAGGTAATCCCTGGAATGGCCGCGTATTATATCGCTTAAGTGTTTAACATGTTTAATGAAGCTTTGATCCATTTTTGATGTTTTTCATTTAAAATATAAGTGCGTTTGGTTCTTTGTCGTGAGGTAGACAGTTTACTGTTCGACGCCTTTTAGAACACTAACAACATGTGATGTCTTACTACCATGATTGTTTATTATATTCATTTATTTTTTGTGAAATTACTCCACTAGTTTGTTATAATTATTTATTAATACAAAGATCAAATACTAAGAAAAATTCCTTCCGTCTGTCAGGACTCCCAATATAAAAGATCTGTAACAAACACGTAGAAAGATTCGTAAGATCAGCTGACCCGATCTGTTGCTCAGTTGGTAGAGCGGTGGCCCTGGTTTGCCATACAGATGCAGATTCGAGTCCTGTTAGATCGGAGGAAGTTTTCTTTGTATTTATTTATTTATTATTATTATTATTAGGCACATCAACATCATATGTATTTGACAATCAACAAAAATTAGACATGAGGCTAGGACTGATACATATAACAATTACAGACATACACAACGTTCGCTACACACTGCTCTATATACAGGGTGGAAATTTGTAATGCCACCTGGAGGGAAAGTACTCTAAACACCGGAGATAGAAATTTTTACTTAAAGGAAACATTCCTTTATTTTTTAAAAGAAATAAAACTGCATTCATAGATTTTTGAAAATTTCTAGCAACACGCGGGAATCGAACCCGCTTTAATCTGAAAAAAATGCACCTGCACTTTTATTGCATCGATCGATAGGGTTAATTATAAGAATAAAATATCTCTCACAAAATTGGTTAATTAAATGGAAAAAAAAACCATGAAATCTTAACGTATTTTAATAAAACGAAAAAAATGGTAAACTAATGTTGCTCGAAATGAGCTCCATTTTCTTGGATACACAAATTTAATCTTTTAACCAATTCATTTTGAGTAACTTTTATTAACGTGTTGTGATGAATTGTATTACAAATCGTCTTCTGAACTCAGCCTTCAAAATGAATTCGTTAAAAGATTAGATTTGTCTACCCAGTGCAGTACACACATTACATTTAAGACTGGAATTCGATCTCGTTTAAATGACCGCCGTGAGCGCGTTTGCAGCGTTCATTTCTATGAAGCCAACTTCGACCACTCTTCCTCATACCGGACGAAATGTTATTGACTTAACTTGTTGGCATAAACCAACGACTAAACATAAACCCATGAAAAGTAATCAAACGGCGTTAGATCGCATGAGCGAGGTGGCCATACGACTGAATTGAACTCCATTCTTAAATGTAACTTGTGTCCTGCACCTGGAATGAATTTCAGCAAGATATCTCAATTATTCTGTTTTATTGAAATACAAAACTGTTATGTCCTTATTGAAAAATCCATATATATTCCTACCTACCTGTACCCCGAGTAATAAACGAGTCACCGCTGGAATTATGTAATTTTTTAATAATCACTAATATAAGAAGTAAACTTAAAAATCACTTTGTAAACAACTTAATCAATTGCGATATATTTGATTGTTTCTATGTATTTATCCAATTTCTGTATAATCTTTTTGGTTAATGATAGATTATTTATAAAAATTATTTGAATATTAGCAAAACTTTTCTATCTATCAGCTAATTGAACATATGTATTGTGTGGATGCAGTTTCGAACCTTAGTCGTTTAAAATATTATTATTACTATATTTATATATACGTATTACGTTTTAAAGGATAATTTTAAAAAATGTATTGCATGGAATTACACCACTTCTGCACTGATAGCCTCAATTATACTCATTTAGTTTCACAAAAAGCCTATATTTTAATTCAATATCCAAGATTTAAGTTTCTAAGTTATTCGAGATTTACGGAAACAAGCTGTATATTATTATTCAGAATAACTTTCCTGTAAAACGTCTCTTCAAGAACGTCTTAAGATTAACTGTAGTGAATTTATGTGCTGTAGAACCCTGTAAATCCCGGTAAAATTCGAGTACCTTTTCTGAGATCCAAGGTGCACGTAGCATTCTTCTTCTCTGAAATTCTTAAAGCTTTGAAAATTGCAATTGCAATATCGTACGGTTCACAATTTGAACTATGTTTCGTAGCATTTAATATGACTGCAGCCTCCTACGCCGCGTTATTGCTACGCCCACGTAGTACGGCGTAGTATAGTTGCCGAAAGGTAATACGTTCTATTCAACGTTCCGTAGGTGTAGAGTGGGAGTTTGAACTTTGAACTTTAAGTTATTGTAAATTTAGTAATTCGATGTAAAGTCAACATTCTTGACTTGTTAATGATTTATTAAACAATACATGTGTTGATGTTTCAAATTTTAGTAAATTTTTTTTATTTGTTTTGTTACAGGGGTTTCGGAAAACAAGGATTCCAGTGTCAAGGTGAGTATTCTTTCATATTTTGCTAGTCACTTATACCATAGATCAATTCTCTGGAGGACTGCTGCTAATCTCCATACTATACAGACGTAACTTCGGAAAAAGTCGAAATTCCGTCTTATCTCTAGGCGGCGCTGATCAATAACCTGGAAGTAGTTTATGTTATATAAAAGGCCGTGGATACCAATTAATTTATCTTTAGTATGAAATATTTGAAGTCAGCTTTTTTTCCTTGTAATTTAAATATAATCAAGAGTTAAAATTGTTTTCTGAACTTTGACAAATACGCGTGTCAAAAGATGGCATTGTGTGTTCAAAATTAATTTATAAATTAACGCTTCCTACTATAGGCAGATCGCGCTAATCCTAAACAAAATAAAAGAATAACCGGCACTGTCCATAAAAATCTTTGCAATAAGCGCCATCTAGTAGATTTGTTTGTAATCACTACAAATTAGCGGCCCTTCTCACATTCGGTGTTCTCAGCCTAATTACCGTTGTCATTGTTTTTTCTCGCTTAATATACTCAATGACATTGAAATATGAGCAACTTTAACCTTAATCAATATAATTATCTACGTAGCATTAGAATAGAAAGTAGTTTTCGTGTGATTAAGACAAGAATATTTTATGGAAACGGTAATTAGATTTAATTACCGTAGCCGTGGATACGGTAATTAGAAGGTTCAAACATTTTTAAGAAAAACCGACTAGTTCTGACACAGTTGAATTATTATTTGTATATTTTGCTACATTTAGTTTATTTCTACTGATAAACGTGCCATTCAGATTTTTTAAAATAAATTGAAAGTAGGTTTGTTAATATTTGGTTAGTGGTAATGATTCAAAATTACTCCAATTCTTTCTTATGATTAATCACGGCTGTTACATGAACAGTGTAATTATTTACATTTTGATTATTTCTGCCGGTACAAAACCTTAAAATTTTAAGAAACAATTATATATCGGTGTAATTCATCACAAAACGTGAAGAAAATTAAAATCAAAGTTATTTGTATGTTGCTAGTTGTTCTTTATAATTTTTGTTTTTATGTTTTCTTAAAAATGTTTGTACTTTCTAATTACCGTATACGGCTACGGTAATTAGATCTAATTACCATTTCCATAAAATATTTGTTTCTCAATAACCGAAAACTACTTTGTCTATTCTAATGCTATTTAAACATATTGATAGCTAAGCTTAAAGTTGTTCATATTTCAATGTTATTGGGTATATTAAGCGAGAAAAAATAATGGCTACGGTAATTAGGCTAAGAACATCGAATGTGAGAATGGCCGTTAGAGTTGCATTGATAAATTATAGCTAATCCATGTAAAACAAATTACAAAAATAGCTATTTGGTAGTCGTCGCGACATACGGTGTACCAGTACGTACTAAATATCTGTCTACGCTGTCTTGTATCGCGATTGCTAGTCCTGTTGAGTTAATAGCCGCGTACTGATGGAGCAAGCAGCCTCGCGAGACAAATACTCGGCCAGCTTTACCTGTCGCGGCAACCTCACTACGTTGGTTTTGCAGCAAGGCAGCCTCGACCGAAGCGGCAAGACAGCCTGGCCTGTAAAGATGGGAAAAGCAACATATTTTATTAAACGTTTAAACGTGGTAGTTTTTTAAAAAAAGCGTGCTTTATAGACGCTTTTTAGTTTGAAGCTTAGAAAATCGTTTAAGCGCATAGACTTTTATGTTGAAAAAGCTTGCAACGTTGTGTTGATGGCGAAACGCAAGAGAAGACCAATAAAGGTTTACATTGACGAAATAATTTGTCTAGGAAACATAGATGGTGGGAATTGAAGCTTAGGCACGTTGTAAAAAATGAAATTGTTGAATATAGATCTGACCAACGCTTACACTTAAAATAAAAAGCGTTCTTAAGTGCTTATTTTAAAAAGCAAATTTTTTTAAGGACTTAAACGCCCATCTCTGCTCGCGAGGCTGCTCGCTCAGTCAGTACGGGGCTAATGGTCCTTGCTTGTAACAATCAAATATGTAATAGAAAGGTCCGAGCATAATATGAATTGTGACCTTTATATAGTAAGTTTGGTGTCATACTCTGTAGGCACGCCATCCTATTTTTTTTATTATGATATTACCCACATTAGGCGTACATTATGCACATGTTTTTTTTGTGAATTTACTACTATCTGTGTAAAAGAAGAAAAACAATTACGCTGACGTTGCTACGAACAATTCTCTGTAGCCACGCCGCCATATTATTAATACTTGTAGACGTAATTTTAGGATTTTTTCTGAATTTAGCCAATGTACAAACGCTGTGTATTATGTACATCATGTACGTCAGACGTACATTACAGTATGTAATATCATAATTTAAAAAAATAGTGCAGCGTGACTGCAGAGCATGACTCATTTTCGTTGCACTCAAAGCGTCTCTATAAAAAATTCTCATGGCACATTTATAAAAAGACGTTTGAGTAGGCTGTATGACGGAGGATCGGGTGTCAACGACTAAAAAATAAGACCAGTCAACTTACAGAGTTACATTAACGGATTCGCTCTGGATCTTTTGGAGGGAAAAGTTTCGTTTTTATTTTGACTTTCAATTATTTTGTGAAATCTAGTTTAAAGTGGAATAGGATAGTGCTATTGTGCCTTAATCGAAGATTAAAACGCGAAATTATACGAATCTCGAACTAGAATACCCGTATCGGCCCGTTTTAAGGAATCCCGAGTCAATCCAAGCACGCCGCCTCAAATTGCCTATCCTCTTTGTGGCGGCCATATTTACAGAAACATAATTAAACTTCATGTTTAGGCTGATGGCTTTGCCAAAGCCTTAATAAATAAATAAAAAAAATAAAAAAAGTTACATTAACCAAAGTGTGAAGACGACCGCAGAAAAACAACTAGACTATAATAGAATAATTATATTTATATTATTATTTGGCGATAAGGTCGTTAGTTAATCCTTTTCTTTTGTCGGTTTCTGAACCTTGTTTTTGGCTTTAATAATTTACTTAATTATTACTAATGAGTGAGTAGATAAATCGACGAATACTCATCATAAAAAGTTCGTTTATTAATCCCGTAACATCTGCCTTGCTGAGTGATTCCAGGCAGCTCTTTACTTTTTTAAATCCCCAAATACGCTCTCGTCGTTTATCAAATTTCCTTTATAGGAGTGCACGTAACCTTAAACTTTGAAGGAAAAAAAGTTATTTACATAGGTTGATTCAGAGTTTAATGTCCTATGTTCTGACGTAAATAATTCATTTTTTGTCGAAATTATAAGTCACATCCATTAGTGTTGTGTACGTGCTAGTGATCACGATCTTTTTGTGTTTATTATATGACATTCTAAATGTTATTTTACCCCACAGTATGCAGTTTCGTGGTCCACAAGCGATGCCACGAGTACGTCACCTTCACGTGCCCCGGCGCAGACAAGGGAGCCGATTCCGACGTAAGTTTACAACTTGACATACATTTTTACTTCCCATCACACATTTTTCACAAAAGTGAACAAGTCTCAGGACACAATAAGGGGTTTTCATTGACACGAGTTTAGTTGGCCCGTTTCGAGACTAAAAACGGCCCTGTTTTATTTTAAATGTATGACAATCTCGGTGGCCCAGCTGTTACTGCTGTGGGCGCTAATAGAGGAGGTACAAATTCGATTCCTAACTAAATTTTGTCAATTGATTCTAGTTGGGTATCAGGGTAGGATACTTGTAAAAATAACAAATATTGTTTAAAAAAAATCTCAATTGATTATAAAAATTCACTTGCGGGAAACGAATGCGGACCGGGGCTTGTCACACGGCAGTCCAACGCATAGTTCGCGGCGGGGCAGCGGCTGGTGTGACACTCATGAGCAACCACGTTTAATTTTCTACTTAGATATTAATGAAATCACGATATCGCTTGCGGATAGTGTTCAAGAAAAAATTCTGCTTTTATTCGCGTTACGAAAACAACGCAAAAGAAATTTGCGTCGAATTCGTACTGAAACTCAATAAAAACACATTCAAGGGTTGTAAAATAATACAACGTGCAATACCGCTAAGGCCCCGCTCCCGGACCACGCCCCGCCGCCACAGCTGCCGCTGCCGCTCTTTATGGACGGTTGCATAGAACGCAATGGATGGCATACAGTTTTGCTCCCGCACTCGCCCCGCGTTCGCTGCGGACCCGGCCCGCGCCTGTTTGTCACCGGGACTTGACGCGGGCTCTACTCCGCGCTTACATCCAACGGAACGGATTCATTAAATACAACTTCCAAAACATGTGCAACAGTACACCGCCAAGTTTCGTTATATTAAACTTTCTTCACGAACATCGTTGTGACGTAATAACTGGGAGTACCAGCTAGCCGAGCAATAGTCTCGTAACAACCTCTACACCCCCACCTTTTTAAATTTCATACTTTGTTATTGAAATGCGATGTTTTAACGGTAAGTTAGTCGTTTAATAGTTATTAGTTGTTGTTTGACGCGAGTACTTATATTGAAACCTGAGCACACGAAGCTTCCTTCGTTTGTGTTATCGTTGTCAATTTAATGTCAACAATAATATAATAAAATATACCAACGGATTTATATATATATATATACTATATAAACTGCCTCTGTGGCCGAACGGCTACCATGCCGGACTGCCACGCGGAGGTCCCAGGTTCGATTCCCGGGCCGGGAGAAATATTTGTATGGCCTACAATTATTTCTCACGTGAGTTTGGGTGTAATTTGTGGTTGTCTATGTGTGTGTCCATGGCACCCGCGACACAGGGTTTCCCTAGTGCGGTCCTATGTTGAGTGTGTGCGTTATTTATTATTATTATTATTATTTATTATTATTATTATATAAATAGTGTACGACAAATCGCGTAGTTGAACGTGTCACTATGGTTTTTTTTTTCATCGAAAGATAAAGTTAGGTGCACCAGAGACTATTGTCAAGTTTGAATTTCAAAAACCTTTTCCGCCCTAGAAAACGCTAGAAGAGAAAGAAAGCCTTTCCGAGGCAGTGTGGTGAAATATATATTATATAAAATCGCTATTACTCTATCGTTATTACAATAGTGTTGTAACTCAAAATACGTGAAGTTCAAGAATAATGATTTGATTCTCTATACGTCAATAAAAACCTTGTTGTAAAAAAAATATCTACTTACCTGAGACACATTTTTTGTGAGCTAGTTCTGGACAAAACAGTCCTTACGCAAAAATATGAAATTATTTTTTTATTTATTTTTAAATACATTTGGCAAGTAGGAAGTTGTTCAGATGTCTGTAAGAAATTAACCTATGACATAAATTTTAACAATCTTTCACGGGAATTGAGTAATTTGTTTTTCATCAATTCTGAAAATATACCCTTTTTGAGTTAATACCTTATTATATTAACAGTGCTATATGTTTTACAGTCACATGGAAAAGTTGACCTGCAAATTTCTAAGCTAAGACTTGTATTAAACGAGCTAGTGGTCAATTGCGCCATAACCCCGCAGCTTTAACCGTCCTTTCCATTAGTAGCATGAATCGCAAGCAGTCTTAGCAAAAAAATCGGCCTATTTTTCTAACTCCAACCATTGTTATATGAGATATTCAAATAACAACAATAGATTCCCCTGATAAAAGATTAAGCGTGTTTTTGATATAACACAATACATCTTTCTGTCAATCGATAGAAAAGTTTCTTTTGGGAATTGCTGAAATACGCCTAACTCAACAGAACGTCGTTTGTTTTGTTTATAGGAAACAAAACTGTTGACTCATATAATGCAAACGGTTTCGAAAATTTAACGATGACCTTCTTTATTGGATTGAATTGATTCACTTTTATGTAGCCGTGTGTACACACGTCAATCAATTCAATACAAATTTAATTACGATTAATAGTGACGTCTCTAGCCAGGGCTGGTAGCTGTAGAGTTGCCTATAAGATGACGAAATACTTCCATTGATTTCTCATAGATGTCGTTAGGGCTGAAAAGTCGTTGAAATCCAAATACAAAGTTCCGACAACAAGCACATAGAAGAATTCATGAGGCATGGTTTGCCAGAAGACGTAGGTTCGAATCCGGCCGGATCGAAGGAATTTTCTAGTTTGTTATAATCTTTGTATTATAACAAACTAGTGCAGTAATTTCAATATCACAAAAAATGATTGAATATCAATTCAATACAAATTTAATTACATAAAAGTATAGCTATTACATAAAAAGGAACACGTGTACCTTACTTTAGGAAAGTGAAGATATTAATTAACCCTACATCGATGTACATTTACGAGACCTGTGTTTATGTGAAACTAAATCCAAGCAACTTTAATATAGTCAAAACTATATATCTAGTAACTAGTAACGCGAGGAATAAAACGGAAATACGGCCCAAACAAATTTGGAATTTTACGGCAGAACGATTTTCGTATTAGCATCCAAATAATTAAATAAATTGCCGGATGCTGTTAAAGAACTAAATTGCAGACAATTTAAAATGAAATTGCGTAATTTGTTACTTACTCAGTGCTATTACAATATTAATGATTTTTTTATTGATAACATAAAATGTAAAACTTAACTGTTGTATACTATATTTTTGACTTCTTATTTTCTGGTTAAATTCCAATTGTTGTAGTTTGTTTATGCTATTATAACTTTAATGCATGACACGTCTAAAGTGAAATAAGCATTGTGTAAAATATTCGCATTCCAAGTTTTGGTGAAATGTACGATCTAATATAATATATTATAAGACTTGCCCCGTAGCATGGTTACGCATGTTAGTCGCGACGCGCGCGATAAAATTGAAATAAGCGAGCGCTATTGGTTGTCTCAATCATATCTAATTTAGATGCTACGGGGGCTGCATTGTGAACTACATTTTTCAGCGAATAAACATCTTGTATTCTTGTAAAAATATACAAACACACGACTTGTGACCATGTTATTTTAAAAGGCTTTATATTTCAAGACAGTTGTTGCGGATTCGTTTCAAAACTGTTTTATTAAACGACTTCACAAAAGGAGGAGGTTCTCAAATCGCCTGTATTTTTTTTGTATGTTACGCGATTACTCCGGAGTCGTGCGGCTGATGGTAACCTACACGCCTGTCCATAACAGTTGCAGTGCCACTCAGTGCTTTAAATCACAACGATTGAGGGGCACTGCCACTGCACCTGTCACCCTTATATTATATATTGACACGTCTCATGTGCCTGTAATTTCATCAGCACCCGTACCCGTCACAACCGAAACGCAGTAATGCTCACATTACTGCTTGACGGCAGAAATAGGTAAGATGGTAGTACTCCCTGGACGAACTATTTGCCAGTGCCATCAAATCTTTGCACTTTAAATCTCTGAGTGGCGCTGCAATTGCTATGGACTCATTCATAAAAATCATATTTAAAAAAAGCGCGATACAAGATTGAAATCGATTTAAAAATAAAACATAACCTAAGTAATGCGTGGCTTACGCGTTATGTTGTTCTTAATAGATTTTGATTTATAGATATTTTAAGCATTTTGCTCTAGTGCGTTTGTATATTAATATATTTTTAAGCATTTCGGACTATACCAGAATATCAGCGAAGCCTCCGTGTTTGTTTTATTATTGATTTATTCTTTTTTTTTTAAACGGTGAAGGAAAATTCGTGATAAAACCCATTCACAGCCATTACAAAATGTCTGAAGTTCCCAACTCGCATTAGATGATTTTCTTTCATTGTATTGCACATCGACAAAGTAATTAGATTATTTTCAGGTTAGATGTCTTTAAATAATTTCATTAGCAATTTTTATTATTTAAATGTTTGACTATATTATCGTGAAATATTAAATAAAATTTCAGGTTATTACACTCGAATGTTAAGTAATACTTCATGATAATATTCTAGAATATTCAAATAATAAAAATTGCCGCCGAAGTTAGGTAAAGAGAACTAACGTTCTTTGTAACCATTTTTAAGGTCATTTAATTCCTACAGTGTAACGCAGGAACAAAAAATGCAGCACCATATAAAAGAGAATACCTATATCACACAAAGATATTTCAAAAAAACAAAACAAAAACAAAGAAAACACTTTACTTTTCGACGGCGTTGTATAACGAATTATGCAACGCCGTCGTCGTAATTAGCGTACTTTTCGACGGCGTTGTATAACGAATTATGCAACGCCGTCGTCGTAATTAGCGTCAATTCAACGTTAACTTGATCGCGGCGACGTTAATTAAAAGGTATCAGTGGACCTTAAATCACGTGTCGCCCACACATAATCAGTAAACGGCATTTTATTGGCTTTTTGTGTTTACTTCAATCTTTAATGATATTACCCAGAGTGATGATTCTTTAAGTGATATAAATCGACCCCCAGGGGTCTACTACAAGTTTGTAGTGGACCCCTGCGGGTCTTCTAGTTAGAAGGGGACTTTGTCACCGAAACAAAAATAGGGAGGACATGAGACGTTAATCGGGGTCCACGACAGTGGAACCAGTTTAGGTAGATCGTGACTACAATTTTGGCTTTCCATAAATGCATTATTCCACATTACACAGACAGTATAGTAGACAGACTGTACATACATACTTTCTTATAATAGAAATGTCGGAATATAACCGTCCCTTACGGTAAAGAAAGACGGTTAGGGAAACAACCTCGTCACTGATTTAGTCAGGAATTGTTTGATAATTGGCCTATTCACTCTTCATTAAGCGATAAAATAATAACGTATAATTACTTCGAAAGTAAAAAAAAATGGATCACAATGGGCCTACCACAACCTCTTAAAACAATATTACTTTAACCTTACATTGACTTTTCGTACCATAATGCGCTTAAAGTAAGCTTATTTGTAATTTTCAAACTATGATGTTTTATTGGCAGCTTTGTGACTTTTCATTCACTCAGTTCGTACTATGCACGCGACTTTGACATTAAAGGAATATTGCTCTTATGTCAAATTTAGCAATCTTAAAATAGTTACACGGATGCAATGGACACAATATTATTTTCCGTTTTATTGTCTTAATATTCACTTGTAATGATTAAACGTTAAGTTGAACTTATTTATTTATATATATCTCTTCAATATTTTGTTTATTTTTTATTTAATAGCACACAGGAAATCATTTCTCGTAAAATAAAAATACCCGATGTTTATTTCGCAAAATTATGACAGCGCCATCTATATGCTCCTTGGTGAAACTAACAGTTGACACTAGACTATGGTTTCGAATTCACAACGTGACTATCAAGACTCAGCTTGTTTTATTTATTTTTCTTTATGAAAATGCGAAATAATAATTGAAAACAACGTAATTTTAATAGATTATTACATACTTTTCTTTTTTTTGGCAGTTAAAATTCTCTGAATGTAAATAATATTAAGAACTTTAACATTACACTACGATAACATGAATCGAAACATCAAAAAAGAAAGAGATGGCATTATACAGTTCACATAGCGTTATTTCTTTCGTACTTTTAGTAAGGAATAGACAATATTAGGAAAACATTCGTTCTTTCAGTCACTTTAGCAATAATACATTACTTGGTTGATAGGTTTGTAATGGTACGAAAATGAGTAATATTACAATAAGCTTACTATATGCTTACATTGAAATAAGATTGTTTTTGTATAAGTTATGGTAGGCCCCCAGGTTAAAACGGATTTTAAATGTCACGCGCCAAGTTCATAGAGAACAGCCGTACTAATATGTTTACTTTCCAAGTAAGTCACGCAAACGGTTCTTCTTGGCAATGCGCGCTAGATTATGAAACATTTACCATTAACTTTACGGCTTATTTTCATATTGCAACCCTGCCAACGACCATCAAGTCGTAGGACCACGTCAGATGACTAATTAAACTAAACAGATTCAAACTACACCAGCGCCACACCCTTTGCGACCTCATCCAGTTTGAGATAAACTGACGAGACATTTGTAAACAAATAAACCATGATTGAGACTAGTTAATATGATTCATAGATAGCTTAATTAATCGTTTCTCTAATAGTTAGAAAGCAACACGAATAATATTAGCTAAGGTTTATCCCTTTGTAAATCATATCACGTAAACAACAAACCGCACTCCGTTACACCGCGTTTGAAGTGACAACTAGCTCCGACAGACATGAAAACATTTCACAACAAAACAAGATATGGAACTATATCAAAAACACATTTGAAGTTTATGAATTTGTAAAATATTCTATATTAGAAGGCAAGGGGTCTACGAACAGAAAAACGCACTATGAAACCCTGTATTGCGGTTGCCATCGACACACACATATTACATCAAAACTTACGAGATAAATAAATGTAGGTTATACAAATATTTCTCTAATCCCGGGAATCGAAACCAGGACCTCTGCATGGCAGACTAACATAGAATGTGCAAAAATTAAAAAAAAAGTTTAAGTTAAAAAGTTAAAAATTAGGCAAAGAATGCCCCGCCTCCTTTAATGTATTAATTTCAAACACTGAAAGCCTATAATGATTACATATTCCACTACCAGAGCTTCCACCATGATTTTACATTAGTGCCTGAAAACCACCAGCCATCGACGATTGACGTACTGAAAATTGATTAAATTAACATAATATAACAGTAAGTAATAAATAAAATACGAACCAATAAGCAAATTGCTAACTTAGATTATCTAATGGAAGTGAAATGTATTCAGAAACCCTAGAGGGATTGTATGAAAGTAATTGGTTCGCGTGCACGCAATAAATACCTACGTACAGTTTGAGAGCTGCCTTCGAATTAAACTACTGCAAAACATTTGTAGTCTAAAGTTAATTGGCGCTGGAATGATAATAGCGTAACCAAAATCAATACAAGTTTTCTTACGTCTTCTAACGTTGACGTAACAATTGTGACAATAAAATTTGTTATTGCTATCTATTGTATATACATCGGCGTATAAACAACCGTGGTAGCCTAGGGGCCCAGTTACACGAGGCGAAAAATTTCGCGCGGCCGCCCGCCGCGTCGCGACCGCCCTGTTACCACGCCGTCATGTACATTAATGGCGAATCCGATTTTTTAATTTTTCTATTTACTAGGCAACAATATTTAAATTCCTCTGAAAAATACAACCGCGCGGCCGCCGCGTACACCAAATTCAAGCTATACTCGCCCGCATGCCCGGAACGCTCATTTAAGTTAAAACGTCAAAGCTAAATCAATAGAGCGTATTTTGCCGTGACAGACACACGCGGTCGCTGCGCGGCGGCAACGCGGACTCAGTTCGGCGACCGCGCGGCGGCCGCGCGATGAAATTCGTGTCGAATAAAATGCGCCCTAATGGTTTGGCCTACCGCCTCTCATGCAGAGGATCGTGGGTTCGAGTTTCTGAGTTTTTGGAATATAAATTCCGTGCGCAATTTCAAATTTACATTTAACATTATTTTTTTTGCATGCACCTTACTGGAACGTGATCGGGAGTCTGTCAGGCACATTGTGTGTCTGCTGATCTCCACATCATATTAATTCTACTTTCGTTATTACAAATTATGACTGTCTAATCACATTAGGATATAGTTACATTGGAGCTGCGAATAAACAGCCAGTCACTGTGCGTCTTTGGGTTTGTTATCTCGAAAATTCCTCTTCATTTATACGGCGTTATTTGTAAACTAACAACTTCGCAGAACTAATATCATAAACAACAACTTTTGTTCCATGACTTTCTACAAAACATAGTAAATATACCAAAAATAAAATATGAAGTTTTTGTTGTAGTGTCTGATAGTTTTTAAAGCACGTAGTTAGTAGTAAAGTTGTGTAAGTTCAAATTTGCAAACGTCTGCCCCAACAACCCTTACCACCTGCTCCTGCATTTTTCATCGTATCGCACAGAGTTGTGACTTATGACTGTTAGAGCAATCTGTTTAACGGTCATTGAAGGATTAACTATATTATCGTGTTTATTAAATAATATTTCGTCGGGGTTAGTGCAATTACGCCTAACTAGCATTTAATTATGAGTCTCCATTTCGGTCATTTAGTGGCCAAATCAAATGCATAAATGTTGTGGCAACCAAATTAGCGTGATTTACGGGAATCTATTGTTATCAGTCCGTAGACAAGTTAAATTAATGCTTACTGTGCAAAATTGAAAGTCGTAGCCATTGAAATAACAAAGTAATAACGTTAAATCCCTCTCCTGTGAAATTTGGTTTGGTTTGTTTTTGTTTTACCAATAATACTTACTCGGATATGCAATATACCCGACGATTTCACGATACAATACTCGAATATTAAATAATATTGCACAGTAAAAAAATGGAATACTTAAATAATAAAAATTGCCACGGAAATTGGTTAGTGAACACTAGTCCGAAAATGACCGTTAAATATTTTCATTTTTGTACGAAATTATCTAAAATCTAATGACTTTATGATGTTACTAATACAGTCCTGCGGGGTTGTTAGAATTTTACAAATCACCCTGTATGGTTATTAATTTTTTTTTCGTTTATTTTAAGTACTTACAAAAACATATTTATTTCATTAGTCCCTCATTATTTTGTTTCCTTTTTTTATTATAAATAAATCTTGTGTGGGGAGTAAAACAGCCAAGCTCAAATGAAATTTGGCGGGCCATGTTAGCCGGATGTAACCCGAGAAGTGGGCGAACGTCGCTACTTTTTGAGCACACCCCGGACACTCCATACAACGAACGAAAGTTATTTACCTACTATTACTGCATACAGCAAGGCGCTATCTGCACACGCGCAAATGTGTGCGTGAAGTGGCAGGGTTACTCATCACTTTCTTGTACTATTACGTTACATGGTCAGAGTGGCAACATAGCGAAAATTCTAACGTGAATCTGTTATCTATCCAATAATTATATTCACTACATATTTATCAGCAATACAAATTAAATCTTATCGACTATATAACATCTCATTATATTGATATAAAATATGAAATATATATAATATAATATAAATCTGTATTAGGTATATATTACCCTGCATTAAATAAATTAAGAAAACAATAACTGAATGGGTCTCAGACTTTTACGTTACGTTACTTACCTCGTTTCATCTTTCGGCAAACGAAAGAAACTCCCGATTATCCCGTTTAGATGATGATAAACAGCCGTACACAGCACAATTCACGACCATTATGAATAGTAACGTATAACGATGTCATATACATTAACGCACAACTTTCGTAATGAATAAATGAAAACTATATTGGAATATCAAAACCGTCTTAGCGCGAAAACGGTTCGCCGACAGCCTTGTTGTCGTTTAGTCGCCAATCGTCTCGCCAGATCGCCAAAGACAATGCAATGGAGGATTTTGGGGGAGATCTTTACCCAGCAGTGGGATATATTAGGTTAATAAAAAATAAAAATCTGATTTAAGTAAATTCGTAAGTAAGTAAATTCTTTATTTCCTCCGCAAATTTTTCACAATTTACATGAAAAAAATAGTAGTGTAATGTGAAAAAATAGTAGTGTATATAGGAAAATTTGTAGAGTCTGGAGCCAAAACTAGGATACCCTGTGTTTTAGGTCACCAGGCTTCCACCTCCCGAATTTCTGATCAATAAA
This sequence comes from Hyposmocoma kahamanoa, assembly GCF_003589595.1. Taxonomy (NCBI): domain Eukaryota; kingdom Metazoa; phylum Arthropoda; class Insecta; order Lepidoptera; family Cosmopterigidae; genus Hyposmocoma; species Hyposmocoma kahamanoa. The sequence goes on from NW_020654466.1 coordinate 4,154,568, forward strand.
TCAATAAGTCTATAGAAACAAATTATATAATAAAAAAGGAAAGAGAAAAGAAAAATAACAAATTAAAAATATGTGAGAGTGCGTGAGGTATGTGAGTGAGTGTGTGCGATGTGTGTGTGAGTGCGTGTAATGTGTGTATGCATTAGATGAGTGCGGGCTTGTGTACGTGTGAGTGTGTACATTTTTGCGTGAATGTGCGACCTGTGTAAGTTTAGACGATGAACTTTACGAGCGAGTGAGCGTGTTTGAATATATGAGAAAAAGTACGTGAGGTCAAACTGCGAATGCTACACTAATACGTATGAAACTACAGATTAGATATTTAACGGACCTTCGAAAAAATATCAGTAAAAACAAAATGACAGCGTACACTGAGCATATTTTGAGTATATTTTGGCATCAGATATGTAATATGTAGTATTATTTTCATCGTGTGTGCTCGCGTGTGTTTGCACAATTTACGTTAACGGGTAACAATAATGTATAATACTTTTAATCCTCGCGATAACCCTTATTATGTCGGGCGGACAGGTAATAAAATTTTGAAACGATCTCTTTTTATTATCTATAAAACTTTAGTTACTTGCTGCCTAAAAGCTATATTTACTTGAGGCAACATCATTTTTAACCGGCTTTTAAAAAAGGAGGAGGTGCTTAATTCGACTGTATTTTTTATGTATGTTACGCTATAACTCTGGGTATAATTTATGAACCGATTTCGATGATTCCTTTTTGTTGGAAAGAAGATGCCTTAGTATTGATCGCATTTAAATTTGAAGAAAATATTCGACCTCTAAGGGTGACAAACTAGGAGATGAATCCGGATTCGCGCACTTTCCGGTAACCGATTTCAATGAAACTTGGCAAATAGATGTATTTCCACGAACTTTTAAGGTCGTTTTTTTTTTATAAAAAAAGTTATCAACATTTAGTATCAAAAAAGTAGGTACACAAGCTCCATAGTGTCCGAGATATGGAACAGTTTTCCCTATAGCCAATTCGCAAAATATATTTCATAGTGCTATCTTGTCGTTTATATGGAAAATTGGAAAACTCGATTGTAAATCTGATACGGTGTTTCAAATAATATATCAAAAATGCGTTTATTCAGTTTATAGTTGGCAACAATCACAATTACGGCAAGTACAACCACTTTACAAGTGTTTTTTTTAATAGTATCAAGTGACGGGACAAACAAGTCGTGCGACTGATGGTAAGTTGCACACCTGTCCATAACAGTTGTAATGCCACTCAGAGCTTTAACAAAATAAAAAAATAAGCTATTCACAGAAGACAGTCAACGCCCTGCGCGTTCAGTACAACAACGCGTTTAGGATGTTGCTGGGGTTGCCACGGTACTGCAGTGCATCAGGTATGTTCGCGGCTGCTCATACGGATGGCTTCCATGCCATTCTCAGGAAGAGAGCTGCCTCGATGCTAAGCCGTGTCCGTGGCAGCACCAATGACATTCTTCGCTGTGTGGCTGCGCGGGTTGATTGCCCAATCATTTGTCATTTGATTGGCCTACATATGACTATGTGAATTGTTTAGTTAGTTTTATGAATACTAATAGAGCTAACTAAATAATTTACATACGTATATCTTGTTATTTTTGACTTATTTTTATTGTATATTCTTGACGAAACTGAATTATAATTTGTTAACTTAGAACTATGGACTCCATTGTAGTCTGAAATAAATGATTTTGAATTTTGAATTTGAATTTAAGTCGCAAAAATTTGAGGGACACTGCCATTGTGCCTGTCACCCTGAGACGTAAGTCTCATGGGTCTGTAATTTCACCAGCACCCTTACCTCTTCAAAACCAGAACACAGAAAAAAAATTCTGACACTACTGCTTGGCGGCAGAAACAGGTAAGAGTTCGTCCAGGCAAATATTGCCTTACCTATTTCTGCCGCCAACCAGTAATGTGAACATGACTATGTTTCAGTTTTGAAAGGTAAAAGGTACTAGTGAAATTACAGGCACATGGGACTTGTCAACTTAATTTGCTATTTAAAGCACTGAATGGCACTGCGACTGGCTGGTGTGGTAAGGTATGGGTGTTGCTTGCCATCAGGCTCACAATTTATGCGTCCTGTGACTTGATATCTAAGAAAAATTTAATTTTAAATACATATTTCATAAAAACCAAAATCGAAAAAAATTAATAACCAAAAACATCTGTAATAAGCACATAAAAAAAATCGTAAGATCTGCTGGTTCCTTCCGTGGCTTAGTTAGCAGAGCGTCTAGCATGGAATGCTGGAAGACGCTGGTTCGAATCCAGCAGGATCGAAGGATTTATTAGTTGCCGCTCTTTGTATTAATAATTATAACATAGCGGAGTAATTTCAAGAAATTGAATATCATGATTGTAAAACATCGTGACATTCAATAAATTTAATTATATATATTAAATACTGAATTTCAACAATATGAAATGCAATTAATAACAATAAGAATAAGAATATGCAAAACGAATAACAATAAGAATATGCAATTAATTTAAACATCAAAGTACAAATTAAAACAAAAGGATGCCCGTGTTTGTTTGCGTGTGTATGTTTCTATCTGTGCTCGAGGGTTTATGGAGAACATTATTTATAATCATAAAATTTCACTCATAATATTTTCACAGGAGATTGTCATAACCAGACATCGGATTAGCCAAAGGAAATTTACTTATATTTCAAGTAATGTATATGGGAGGCGTAAGATAAGGAGGCGTTCTAAATTGTTTCAGCGGATCTATTCCCGTTCTCCATCGGACATTTACGCAATTAATGCCAGACCAAATGAAAACACGCGTGATGCGAATGAAGCTTCATATTTGACATTGTCTTTTCTCTTTGACTATAATAAATATATATTAAACAACATCACAGACGTTGCTCTGATCCCAGTACGTAACTAAATCACGTCTTTTATGGAAATCGGTGTCCAAGTGACGGGACGAACAAGTTGTGTGCTTGATGGTAAGCGACACGCCTGCCCATAACAGTTGCAGTGCCACTTAGAGCTTTTAATCGCAAAGGTCTTAAGGGCACTGCCACTGTGCCCGTCACCCTGAGACGTAAGTTGACAAGTCCCACGTGCCTTTAATTTCTCCAGCACCCTTATTTAGATTGACCCGGCCGGGGATCGACCACAAAAGTTCGTGGATTTTTTTTTATATATAACAGACACACGCTTGGCCACAATCTCACCTGATGTTAAGCGACGATGTGACGCGTTTGCCTAAAAATGCCTATATTCAGTCTAGCCTTGAATAACCCCAAATTGTGTTGAATAACCCCGAGTGCTTAGTGCGAATTGGTGGTATATCAACGATATACTTAATTACTCTATTTGCCAAGTTTTCTTGAAATCTGGATTCATCTCCTAGTTTGCCACCCTTAGAGTTGGAGTATTTTCTTCAAATTGGACGAATACTAAGGTACTCTCTTTCCAAAAAAAATAATCATCCAAATCGCGCGTAACATACATACAAAAAAAACTCCTTTTTTGAAGTCTATTAATAATAATAAAAAGCAAATAACGTAAGAACGTGTTGTAATTAGTTAATACTTCCCACGATCGTTTCTTCGCTAGCCAACGTCAGTTAAAAAGCTATAACAGTTACAGAGACCTCGTTAAAATAACATAATAAAATATAGAGTAACTTTATAATACTGAAATAATTAACGCAATATGGCGTCGCAATACGAACCGGAGATCGTCTTTCTAGTTAATGACTTCCAATCTGTTTTTGGTTTTAATTGAATATTTATTTTAATAACTTAATTTGATTACTTGGTTTATTACATAAAAGATTTATTTTATAATATTATATGTACTATTAGTATGTTGTAATAATTAATACAAAGATCGAATACTCAGAAAAAATTCCTTCGATCCGGCCGGATTCGAACCGACGTCTTCTAACAAACCGTGGCAGACGCTATGCCAACTAAGCCACGGAACGCACGTATATATAGCAGTATATATCACACGAATTTTTCTATGTGTGACGACTTTACGCCGTAAAGTCTTAAGGGTACAAAGAGCTTGTATCACAATGTAATAGAAACTATATTAAATAATTATAAGCAAAAACAGTTCACAGCAGCTAATGATAAAAATACAATAGCAAAACAAAGCATTGACAACACTAAACGACTAAACTTAGATTAGATTACAAAATTGTAGTACTTTAGTAATAAATAATTAGATAATAGCTTCTTAACGTACGCACAGAAATCTGTGAAAGTATTTCGTCACGGGTAACTTTACAGCTACCAGCCCTGGCTAGAGATGTCCCTATTAAATTGAATTGATATTCAATTATTTTTTCTGAGTGATCTTTGTATTAATAATTATAACAAACTGGAGGAGTAATTTCACAAAAAATAATTTAATTAAAAACAATATTCAGTACAAATTTAAGTATAGCAGTATCTAGTAGTTGTAGAAAACCTTCTTCGCGATGCTCCCTTTCACCGGTAGCGAGAGGTATTATTACCTTACCTATTTCTGCCGCCAAGCAGTCAAGCATTACTGCGTTCCGGTTTTGAAAGGTAAGGGTGCTGATGAAATTACAGGCACATGGGACTTGCCAACTTATGTCCCAGGGCGCAGTGGCAGTGCCACTCAAATCTTTGTGATTTAAATCTCAGAATGACACTACAACTATCATGGACACGCGAGTCGCTTACCCCCAGGCTCACCACGACTTGTTCGCACCGCAACTTGTTAGCGTAAAAGAAAATATTAAATATTCACAAATTAACGCAACTTAGAAATTAAAGTTACAAGTATATGCCGCCGTATGGACTCGTATCGTCGTCTTAGAATGAATAAATATTTCGTATGTGAATTGTATGTAATTTTACGGCGAATACAAAAGTGTGGTTTAAAATGTAGTAAACGCAATAATATTTGTAGTTAACATTTTAATTAATTAAACTGCACCTCTTTCAGATACTATATTAGTTTAATAATATATTAGAGCAAGAGCTTTATAAGATTTTCTTTAATGAAAATTAGTAAAAGCAAACTATGTGAAAACGCGTATGCTACTTTTTCACTCCAAGGCGACGATATGTCTACTTTTACTTTTTTTTAAAGCCGCACACTTAAGAAACCATGTGTCGCGGGTACCATAGACAACCACAAATTACACCATAACTCACGAGATAAACAAATGTATTTTTTATTCAACAAATATTACCGGCCCGGGAACCGAATCCGGGACTGCGTGGCAGACCAAGACGGTAGCCGGGCAGTAGAGCTCCTTGTGAGAGAGTTCTTTCAGGGAAGTGCTGCCATCTTACATATTTCTGTTGCCAAGCAGTAATGAACATTAATTGTGTTCCGATTTTGAAGGGTAAGGGTGCTTGCCTTGTGTTATCATTCACTACAGGGCTATGGCAGAATATTGGCCAGGGCAATGTAGAGACGACGGTACATCAAACTACATGTTCATCTGAACTGGAGGCGATATTCGAATAAAAGGGTATGACTTGATGTGCTGTTGACTGTACTACATAATCCTCTGTAGCAAAGTCATGGACCCAATTGTCATGTGTGTCTATTATTATTATTTTCTCTTTTATTGTATAAGCTAATTTAGATTTTTGAGTTTGAGTACATTCCTCAAACCAGATTCTCTACTACTACAACATTAAATTTTAACTTATTACAAGTTACTACTTAAGGTAGGTTATTATTTGGTGTACACTCCGCATGTTAGCTTAGTGCAGCAAGCGAACAGCTAGCTACAGGTGAAGATTGAAAATCAGCAATGCTGAGTCTTTAATCTTTTTGTCCACATCACTTAATTGTTTTTTTTTTCTATTCATTTTTGAAGTATTGTGTTTCTTATGTTTAGTGGAGAAATAGATGCCTCTTTATTTTATTTTATTTTATTTTAATGTTTTTTATGTATGAGCACCTTAACAACGGTATTCACTCCAGAGCTCTACCCAAAACACCCAAACTAGAACCAATTTAGTTATCCAAATTGGTCCAACCGGAAATCGTACCCAGGATCTCATCGTCCAGCATCCATAGTGGAAACCATTGGGCCATCAAACCGTCGATGTCATGTTAGATCGTGTACATTATAAAATCCATAATAAACCACGTTTCTTGTGTTGTAATTATCTACAATTAATTATACATGGTGTATTTCATTAAATGTACAATTATAGGTAATTATATTTCGTAATTACATCACCACGTAATCACATAATCACTGTGCTAGACGCTTTCGCCTTACAAACTGCGTACAAAGTCTGAAAACTATAACATAAAAAATAGACAACTACCTGTAGCGAACGCAGCAATCGCTGCAAATATCTTTTGTACATATTATATAATTACAGCCTATTTAATAATAATAATAATAATAACGCACACACTCATGGCCCCGTACTAGGGAAACCACAAATTACGCCCAAAGTCACGAGAGAAATAAATGTAGGCCGTACACATATTTCTCCCGGTTACCATGTTAGCCGTTCGATCACAAAAGCAGTTTAGTTTTATATTTAAATGTGATTGTTTTTGTCGCCTTTTCTTTATTATTTCTGTTTTTCGATTGATGGCTGTACGTTTTATGGAATAAGTTAATAAACTGTACGTAGGTACATTTACATCGGTCTTGCTCACTCGTTGATAGCACCTACTCGAATCCATTGACACAATCCGCTACACTATCATTAATGTAATGTTGTCAGTACAACTCTAATTATACTTCATATTACTTAAATACTTAAAATTTCTTGCGTTCCTTTAGAAATGACGTAACACTTCTAAAGGAACGTAATAAAATTAAAATTAAAATTTAAAGAACCCCAGACAAATCGAACGTCCTTTTAATTTAAAGTAAGTTCAATGTTATTATCCATTAAAATGAGAACAATTTTATTTCTTATGCGAGTGCCAATGATACAAACGCCTCTTGTGAGGCACTCAGTAGATGTGCTAACACCATTGATTCGCTTAGGGTTCTTGCACCGCGAAAGGTTTAAATCGGTTTAAATCTGGACGAACACTTTTCAATTGCTCTGATTTTACATTTAAAGTAAATAAAAGTCATGTCTGTAGAGTTCTTAACGCGATATTTTCGACTTAGTCGGTCATTCCATTCCACCCTGTATGCACACAAAACAGTGTACTCAATATCATTCAAGTCACCATCCATAAACTAACCACACCAATTAATAATGATTCCAAACGCGATACTTCTACTGCATGTAAGTGTGAAGTTGGGTAGTCTGCATCAGTTACCACATTATTGTCATTTTTATCGGGTTTCCACAGTATATCAAATTTCGAGACAATCGAAGAAATGAAAATAATCTGTACAGAGTAATGAAAAACCGACCTCAAAAGTTCGTGAAATTACATCTATTTGACAAGTTTTATTGAAATCGGTTACCATAAAGGAAAATCGGGTTCATCTCCTAGTTTGCCACCCTTAGAGGTGGAATATTTTCTTCAAATTTAAGTCGGATCACTACTGAGGTACTCTCTTTCCAACAAAAAGGAATCATCAAAATCAGTTCATAATTGTCGGAGTTATCGCGTAACATATATTAAAAAAATATACAGTCGAATGTATAAATATAAATATTGTAACTTTAACTGAGAAAAGAGTTCATGATCTTTACAAATATGAGTCATGTAAAAGTTACTCGAAGTAAATGGCTTAATTATAATAATAATAAAAGCTGTTCATGAAACATAGCTTAGAACATTCATCTAAATTGGGCTTCAAATAACTTTTTAACTTATAACTCCCCTCTTTTTGCGTCAGTGGTTAAAAATAAAGTTCATTTTTTGACGCTGTCCTTTCATGCACGGCTGGCGGCTGACAGATTAACAGATGCAGGCTTCCAGACGGTGGGTTCGTTCTCTTTAGTTCAAATAAACAGATTATTTGGTGTCAAAGACTTCTTTAGGCAGGTTTATCTTGTAAAAAAACAACTCGAGTTTTTCTTGACACGAGTTTTGTATAATTACTTAATGCAAAGATTAAGATTAAACACAAAGAATTTTTTGTTTCGAATCTACGTCTCTGCCAAAAAAAAAATCGTTTTTATTGCCAGATAATGCTGTCTAGACGACAATGCGAACTACGAATTATTTTCAAAGTAAAATTTTACAATGTTCCAACGAAAGTCTGTCCATGATGAAATGCCAAATAAAATAAAGCATGAAACACACAGAGCAAGTGCGGGTCGGGCGCGCGGTGGGTCTAATTCTTAGTATTTATATGGACGACAACATACCAAACGCAGGCGCGTGCGCCCGTCCCGCCTGCCGCGTTCCCGACCCGATACGCGCCCGACCCGCACCCGCTTTCTGTATGTTTCACGCTTAAGAGTTATGTTTTTTCTTCTTTAAAAAAATTACTTTAAATCGCTCCCCTGTAATACGTTCCAAATACAGTCAGTATTGTTAAAAAATGTAGTGAGTATTTATTTCAATTGCCTATGTTAAAGTGCTTTTGAATCTGGCGACATCATCGCATACAGCAAAAGCGACCGCCCACGATTATAAATCTTACACGCCACTGCTGCCCACACATCCTACGCCAACGGCAGCCAAAGGGCAGTCGACCTTTCACATTTAGGTACCATCCCCCGTCTTTTAAGAAAATTTACGTGGAAATAAATTATGTGCTTCTTCATTTGAAATGCTGTTTGTTTAAAAAATAAATGAGCCAAGATTATTTGATTCGAAGTACGCAAAGTCGCCTATAGTATCACGGTACCGTTTCGTCATTATTTTAATAATTTTATTGAAATTCAAACAATACTTAGCGTGTATGTAAGGGCTCCTGTCTGTGCAGAAATCGAGTAGCAACTGGTCAGTGATTAAATCCACTAGCAACGCTAAATAAATAAATAAAATTTTAGAATGTTTTCTGTTTTTAATTGGGTACGATTATTTTTATTTTTAAACATTTTACATATAGTGCAACACAGACAGCTTCTATTAAACTCTTGGTGTTTATACACTCCGCTTGCCGGCCTGATGCAGCAAGCGAATAGCTTTAAGGTGAAGCATGAAAATCGGCATTGCTGAGTCTTCATCCTTTTTGTCCACATTACTGTTCTTATTTTATTTATTTAGACATTTATTTCCGGACACATGACCCATATAATATATACCTTAAGGACTAACATACATACAATATAATAAGATTTCTTACTAATTGCACTTGTCGGCGACGTGTGGCGCAACCTGGTATCAGGTAACCGGACGCGGAATCGCCGATACATGACACCCTTCGGCCAAAATTCTCCTTCATGAAGGTCGACAGATGTTCGGTCGGTACTCTCACCACAAACGAATTGAAATTCACGTTGTGGCGGGACTCCAACCGCTCGAACCTCAGGGTGTATTTGGCTTTATGGCTGATGTACTCCACTATCTCCTCAGCCTTCGTCAATATGGTCGAACGCAGCATGAAGTTCGGTCCTGTCGGTGCTGTACCACACTGGTGACGGATGGTGGGCTTCCTCTTCTTCTTCTCCACTTTTGTGAAGCCGTCCTCGTCGCACTGGTCTTTTCTTTTAATTGTTCTGATTGTTTATGTGTTTTGTGGATAAATAAAGGTGTAACACCGCGTACAAGAAATATTAGTAACCACGCCTGATGGCGTTGCGATCATACCATAGCTATTGAAGTGTTCACTAAATTACGATATAAGCTGTTATAGGAAACTGCTTTGTATCGAATCATAGGGCCTATGCCACACGGCATTCTAGTACTTCCACCGGGTGGGACTGTGAGCTAACATCGATGATGAGCGCGATTACGTCTCCTATGTCGATCATACAACTACGTCAATAAAAGCCGTAGCGCATTTGGATATTTAAGCGTCTTTCTCCACCCTTCCTCGCTTCGTGTAACTATTATATATGTCTTTTTATTTATTTACTTATATATAGATCCACTGCTGGGCACAGATCTCCTCTTACAATGAGAGGACTTGGGCTCCAGTTACCACGCGGGCCCAATACGGATTGGGAACTTCAAACACATCATGAAATTCCTTTGCAGTTGTGTTGTGCAGGTTTCCTAACGATGTTTTCTAAATATCTTTCATACAAAAATAAATAAATTTAAATAGATTCCTCTAAACTGTAATAACACTGTGCAGGACGGGGGTGGGAGTCGTGAACTACCAAATACAGATCCAAAAAGTGTCAGGTAGTACAACAAAAACTTAAAAGATCATTTTTGGAAAATTTATTATTTTTTGTACAAAGTCATGGAACAAAAGTTGTTGTTTAAGATATTAGTAATGAATATAATTTTGCGAGGTTGTCAGTATTTTAAAAATTACCTTGTATATTTCGGAAAACTCTGAAGTGCATTTTCGGATTCAAACCCACGACTCTCTTGAGAGGCGATAGGTCAACCAATTAAGCTGTATATTGAAATTTACAACTATGTTTAAAACGTCGAGAAAGAGCAGTGCTTTATAGTAACTTTTCCATTGAGACACCGACTTGAAATTAAAATCAACTCACGAAAAACGTGCGTTACGAAAAAGCCCCCTACTAGCATTGGGCAGCAGTGGTTAGCAAAGTGACGGATTACAACCTACAACCTCGCCTGAGAGGAGACCCGTGCCCTGCAGTGAGACGTATAAATGGGTTGATGATGATACATTTGAGAATGCAATACAATTTCTTTTGATAACGGTAAATAAAACATCGTGAAGGCGCATTTACTCGATACGAATCTCAGCGCGCTCACCCCGCGCGGCCGCCGCGCTGCGACCGCGTGCGTCTAGCTGTCATGGCAAAATACGCTCTGTTTGTTTAGCATTTACGTTTTAACTTAAATGAGGAATTTAAATGTTGTTATTTGATTTTTAATTCGGGACTTAATCACGTATGAAACATATTTTAATTACCTCGACATTTCGGACGTATTTCAACGTCCATGGTCTCGAAGGGACTGAAGAGGCGGGTGTCAGCATCTTCTAGCCGTGCGAGTTTTTCTAACTACATACACTTGATCTTCATTATTTATTTGTGCACTAGGGTTCTCACTAGACCGACCTAGAACGGCGAGGTAATTAAAATATGTTTTATACGTGATTAAATCCCGAATTAAAAGTCAAATAATATGTGAAAATCGTAAAAGCTTAAATCAAAATATTAAATGTTGTTGCCTAGTAAATAGAATTCAGATTCGCCATTAATGTACACGAAGGCGTGGTAACTGGGCGGTCGCCGCGCGGCGGCCGCGCGAAAAGTTTCGCCTCGTGTAAGTGGGCGCTTAGGAAACCTAAATGTCGAAAACGTTTTACAAACTGCAAACCGTTTCCTGTGAGGAGACAGACCCATCAGTGGCACGTATAATACGTTGACGATGATAAGAAAAATTGAGGTGAAATTATCTTCCACTATGTATTAATGTTAAATTGTTAAATGTAAAGCTATATGCATCTCTCTAAATTCAACGAATCGCGAAGAAATCCCACCTTTCCAATTACCAGGAAAACATTTAAATACACAAAGCGAGAGTAAAGAAGCAATATTTCATTCATTCAATCAAAGTGAGCACCCATTAAACCTCTTCAATTTCCAGAAATAGATGCTAAACATAAAACAATCGTAAGTACAAAATTGCTGTACACATCTGTTTGTAATTCCTAAAACAACATAACAAAAGCTGAACGAACGACATTGAATGTTTACAATACGAAATTACTACATGAATAATTGGAAACTAATATTAGCGTTATGTTATTGTTTTAACTGTAAAAGCTAAGTTTCGTTGTTAACACGGAAAACAAACTGTCGAAGCGGAATTTATTACACTTAATAATAAGTTTCCGCTAAACAAACGCTCGTGACAATTTTATTTTCACCTCACTAGCTCAGAAGAAAGCCTTTCTTTCTCATTAGAAATCTGCGCGCAAAAGCGTTTTTTCCAGGCTAGCCATTGACTTACAATTATATGGACGTCGGGTCCGCGCTAAAAAGTGTCTGCACTTGTAAGGCGCTAAAATCGTATACAGAGCGCCAAACTTCGCTTTAGTCTTCATTTGTTCTACTGACAGCGCGATACTGCGATGACATTACAATTTAAATTTCGAATAGGTTGACTTGGGACATTTTTTTCGTGGTTTTTGTATCAGACCCGTCGTCCATTTATTTGTAAGTCAATGAGACTAGCTAAAGTTTTTTAAATTCGAACTTGACCATGCACTGTAGTGCACCTAACTTTTTCTTACGATGAAAATAAAACATAATGACACATTCAACTACGCAATTTGTCGTACATTATTTAAGTAATATAAATCCGTTGGTATATTTTATTCTTATTATTGTTGACACTGAATTGACAACGATAACTAATTATGTTTATTAAATTGTTTTTATTCGTGGAATAACTAAAATAATTTCAATAATTTCAAGAATAAAAATTGAGGTGCAAATTCAGAACGCATCCAAAGATAAACTTTTTGTTTTGATTAAAAAAACATAGTGACAAGTTCCGGAACGCCTTAAGATTCGTCTTAAGTACATTAAGTATTTATATAATATTAATCCGTTGGTACATTTTATTCTTATTATTACTGACATTAAATTAACAACGATAACACTAATTTTGTTTTATTAGGATATTTTAATTTGTCGACAATGTGTGTAAACAATTTCGTTAATCACATAAAATTATAAGTACAAAGAAGAAGAAAACGTATGCGGTAAATTCAGAACGCACTCAAAATTAAATTTTTTTTTTTCAAATTTTCTTTATATTCATTTCAGTATTTTGGATTGGATTGTGCTGTACTAAATTGAAATGAAACAAAACATGAGGGAGTCTCAGTGTAGCGGTGATGAAAAAAAATTGATTTGTGAATAATTCAACTGTTTTTCTTTTATCTACCATTTTCCTCGATATAATTAGAAGGAAAGTTGTGAGTTTCGCTCAGCGCTGCAGATCGAAATCGATCGAGTCGTTTTGCGTCTCGTGTCTCGAAACAATCGGTACGCTCAAGATTCTATTTTTGAACCACGAGCGACTTACATTTACTTACAAGGACTTACATTGACCAGATCAGTGATGTCCTCAAAAAGGCTGGGATTCGAAGTGACAAGAATAAAAGAAGTTGTATGAAAAGGGTATAAATGAGGCTAGAAAGTTGTTTCAGGGTCAGAAATGGTTTTTCCCAAAGCTCCGGGTTTTAATCCATTTCAGAAACGGCGAATACGAAATTTGGTATAATGCCATACTTTTCTAAGATGCTCTATTAACTTGTTCAAATTCTTGTGGAAATTGTATAACTGTGTAGTGATTAACAAATAAAAACGTGCCATTGGTACATACAAGCTGTTTCATTTTTGGGTATGTTTGGAACGCTGTACAGGTATTCCACTGAGTTTTATATATATATCACCTTTTGTATCATTCTGAGTAATATCTTTCAGCACGTAATTTGTTCTCACGTACAAATCCTCCGCAAACAGGGTAAAGCCGTCAACAAACAGCCAGAATACATAAATCATAATCGCAGACCCAATATTTGCTTGATTATAAAAGGAAATTTCGCAATTAATATATTTTCAAGCGAATCGCTCGTGGGTAACATCCGAAACTTTTTACCTGAAACCAGGCTTTGCATGTTGAAATAATACGGCTAAATAAACAATACTTTTTATTTAAAAAAATGAGAACACGTGTAAACAGCGAAACTTAATAAACACAAAGTGAAAGTTAATAAAGTAAAAAAACAGGTATGAACTCAGGTTTTAAGAGGTCCACTCCAAAAGAAAGCTGTGCAGCTGATACTATTAGACTTTCGTGTACATGTGTAAGTAATCGGAACTGAGGTTACTTAGTGATGATCGTACGTAACTGTTTGTTTTTCATTTACACGTGTAGTAACAATTTCAACTCGTTGCTATTAAGAAAAATATGCTAAAAAAATACATCAAAAACACATAATATTTAACAAATACACCTTTTATTTAAATACTGACTGGCAGAAAAAGATTCTTGCAACTGACGTAATTTATAAAAATAATTTTTACATACCTGACACTCGCGAAATCTTAAATTATAAAATAAATAAATTTTATATATTTTGCCAATGTTTTTCCTATATTATTTCACATTTGATAGTTGACACCTGTCAAAAGTTGAAAATATCGAACGAAAACGATGGAGCCAATAAAGATTTTATTTTTACCAATGACGCTTTGTTTTCGCTGTTGTCCAATCATTTTAAATCTCGTTTTAATCTAACTTGCTTTTAGCTATACGATTTTTTTTTATCACTTACTCACTCTAAGAAAACTTCAAAAGATATATCTACCTAAACGTAGAACACAATTTGAAGCTTAGAAATAAATTGTTTAGTTTTTTTTTAAATATTTCCGGAAAAATTTCCGTTATATTTGAAATTTTGGGAAAATTTACCCAGCAGTAGGTTCTCATCAAATGGCTATAAAATTGTATAATAAAAATACCTCTCATAAAAAAAAATTGGACAGGACACATGTTTTATAATTTACAGGAGTTTCTAGATTATGAAAATAGATAAGATACTTAGATAAATAAGTTAAGTACTCTTACGTTGTTTGTATTTCTGTACTACTTATTGCAATAAATAATATGACTATGACTAAAAAAGCACCGCCAATAAGCTAAAAGAAGAAGAAGAAAACACCGATACACGAGCACTGCGATAACAAATAGCAATACAAAAATTTATCATCTTCGCAGAATTTACTCACATTTCTTAGAGACTTTTTTCACGCGCCTGAGGCACTGTCATACGAATATAGGCCACATAAAATAAAAAAATACAACAATACAAAAAAGTGTTGATAAACAGTTTTGACAATACCAACATGTATTACATGCTGGGGTATTTAAGAACGTTTCTGTTTGTAGCTGTTAATTTGATGCATTATACAGGACACTCGTACGCGGCACAACTTTCGCAATCACACATACGCTTCGCCGGCGTTCTGCGATCACTGCGGCTCGCTTCTCTACGGCCTGATCCATCAAGGCCTCAAGTGTCAAGGTACCACCAAGGACGTCGCTGGAGTCTGTTAACACGCTTGATTTTACTAACGCGCTTCCTTGTTCTTGCTTCGCTCTTTTCAGATATCGGTGGTGGTTTTATGCTAATGCCTTTATTTTGTAGTTCTATCATTTAAGGTACCTCCAGCTAAATTCTCTTTGTTCTTGTCTTGGGAAGTCATCCTAGCCTTCTTATCCTGACCCGTTGTAATAATATTTCTTCTTACATTTCTTGCAAAGGCCGCCTACAACCCGCATAAATGGAGTAATTGGACGTTCCTTGTACCGACGTTTTGTGACCATTGTGGAGCAATGCTCCATGGCCTTGCCCATCAGGGATTTAAATGCGCAGGTATACAACTTGAAACATTTCAACAATTCTAGTTCCTGGGGTATCCCTGTAGCAGTCAATGGAACACGCTTGAGGTTGTATGATCACTCAACCCTTGACTTCAATCGTAGTCAGAGACTCGCACGCGTAGCATGTTTGTTCAGTTCTTTTGAGAATAATATGTTATGTATAAGAGAAAGAAAAAGAAATGATATTTAACATGTTATGCGAGAAAGAGAAAAGAATATCGGCTGCACGGCGGAGCCGCTGGCTATGATGCTAAGTCTTATAGAACTTGCAACAACAGAAATGTGTATACCTGAAATAAACGGTCATGATGTGAGTCCGCACATAGTACAATAAGTGTTTCATAGCCACAGAAGAAGCAAAATGTTCCCTTAAATTCCCCGAAAATCTGTAAAATTAGTTTGGTTAATTAATTCGTTTCCAATTGCACGATCTGACTGAATAATGGAAATTGAACTTGTCGTGACTTAGCGGACCCTAGATTTAATATTGATTTAATCTCCTTGTCCTTTTGAAAGCGGCATATTGAAATGTATTAAGCCTTTGTTCCGTGTTCGAATAAGGTTTCATTGTTTAGTTTATAATAATATGTTGCCTATATCTGTGTACCCTGTGCTTTCAAGGGGAATTATTTTTGAATCACTCTTTTCTGAAATGTGACCTTTTTGTCGTTGTTAAATATTGACAATGTGGACGAGAATTAAATTTCTATTTACCTTGACTTACCCACGGAAGTAAGTTAAGATTAAAGTAAATATTAAAGATTTATTCATATGCCATTGTAAAGTATTAAAACTGTATCTACGTTTTGTTATCTTTCAAAAATGACATTTGGTCAAGTGATTTATCGATAAAGCGATTCAAAAATATACACACCCTTTACTAAGTTTTCATCTATGTGTAAATGTGTTCTCAGTACTATCGTTTTGTAGTTGGCTATAAACTTTGAACGGGAGCTGTTGCCTTGGGCATGTTGTTCATTAATTAGCAAAGTAGCTTCTTAGTTCTATTGTTTCCAACATGAAATGGAGCGGGTATGTCGCGTTTTACAAAGGAAGCAGATGATTCACATATTCATCGTCATTGTTTACTTATTATACTCATAATTTTTCCGTCATTGTTCATCTGCTAATATTTAAGAGTAATAAACCTTATCACGCCCAGAAAAGACATTTCAGTCGACGGCAATTCGATGTAGAATAATAATCAAATGAAACTACCGCTGGCGAATCGATACAGACTTTTGCAGCCGCCGTGCCCGCTTTTCAAACTCTTTGTTCTGCTATCTCGTGCTTCTGCATGCAAACGTTTTTCATTATTTGTGAGAGAACTTTTGAGTTTTTTTTTGTAGTAGCATGTTTATTGTCATCTGTGAGTAGTAGAACTATGTTCAATGTGTAATTACATGTTTTCTTTTGTTTCGATCTCTGAACGTCTCAAATTAAAATAATGAAGTAATATTTAAGTAGAATAGGATGACGTAATTATGTTGAGTTGACGTAAACCACAATTCTCGTAATGATTGCATAACTGACACTGGCAACGATCGTCATTAATGTTAAATTATTTTTACAAAACTGGAAGTGACCTAAGTGTTTCATTAGTAGATAAAATGACTACATATAAATACGTGGAGCATTTAAAGTACTGTAACTTTAATACGAGTGGGCGTGGCGCTTACCACCAGGCGCATAACTTGTATGTCCAGAACCTTGATATTATAAAATTCTGAGTTATAAACGCGTCTCTCCTGTAGGCGGAATCATAGATTTCATCGATGGCGCTTCACACATCACATCACTTTAAAAAAGAAGACGGAAATATAAACAAAAAAGTCATAATTATTAATTACATCCAGAAATACATACTACAAGTACTGGCACTCTATGATAGCCATTTTGACAGATTTCAATAGTGAGATGAAATCTCAATTCATTATCGAAAAAAATATAATCAAATGCGAGTCACATTTACAAGTTTTTACATTTATAACTAGTATTGCAAGGGGTAATTGATTAAAAAGTTTAAATAAAACGAAAATAAAAATGTTTACATAATCAGTCAATTCAAAACTGCTTTGTATTGCATTGAGTTTTGACGCGAGTTTGCCGAAGGTAGAAGTTGTGCTGGACAGCGATCCTATAAATGACGATCGTGTTAGATTTCATTTAAAAAAATTTCGAATTTCAAAAAACAAATGCCGAGTTGAGTCGTAAAATTATACGTATATAAATTTTACTGCACGTCACTATTGACAACAATGCACATCAATTAGCTCCTTCAACGTAGCTATGACTTAATACGAAACTTGATGAGCGGACAAGCGACAAAACGGCCATCATAGCGTGCCAGTTTAGTAGCAGTAGAGCTCTTTGTGAAAGAATTCATCCAGAGAAGTACCGCCATCTTACCTATTTCTGCCGCCAAGCAGTGACGTGAGCATTACTGCGGTCCGGTTTTGATGGGTAAAAGTGCTAGTGAAATTACAGGCACATGAGACTTGTCAATTTATGTCTCAGGGCAATAGAGCAATCCTATTTAAGCCTGTAAGACCTCACAAAAACAATTCACTGTCCATGCAGTTTACGTTCTCCGTTCGAAATCCGTTCACCTTTTCTTTCATAGCAAAATCGTATCATGACGTGCCATTTGCCATTCAAATGGCGGTCTCATCTGTAAAAATAAGCGATTCAAAAAAGTTACTCCGTGAGTAACTTTTTTAGATATTGTTACATTTTTCAGTAGTTTCGCCTAAGTTTTATTATATTTTCAGTTTCATAATTATTTGTTATCTTTCTATGTTATATAGCCAATTGTCAATAAATAAAAACTATTAACTATTTAGCGTTTCTTGAAAATTTTGGTTCGAGTTTCCAATCTTTTAAGTATTGTTGATAAATTATGGGCATGAATGTTATTGCAATTTTTAAATGGAATATTAATCATTTTAATAATTTTATTGACTTAGCGAAAATCGTAAAATAACTTTTAAATAGTGCCAAATTTTACTTTAATGCAATCAATGAAAATGTACGAATACAAGATAAGTTCCAATTATGTTATCAAATTACAAACTCACCTTCATTGACTTACAATTATATGGACGTCGGATCCGCGCTAAAAAGTGTCCGCACTTGTAAGGCGCTAAAATCGTATACAGAGCGCGACAGTCTTCATTTGTTCTACTGACAGCGCGATACTGCGATGACATTACAATTTAAATTTCGAATAGGTTGACTTGGGACATTTTTTTCGTGGTTTTTGTATTAGACCCGTCGTCCATTTATTTGTAAGTCAATGCTCACCTTATTAATTTCAATGATAATGACTAGACATGACTTGTAATTTTGTCGTACGACGAATTGTAAAGTATGATTGAAAAGTTGCCGATATTACAAAACAACGTAATAAGTATAATCAATAATAAAATTAATAAAAAAAATATAATTATTCTCATTTTGAACACAATCGGTTAATAGTGCTTGAACGCTCCCAGGATAGTACATCTGTCTATTTCTTTCATATGTTTTAGTATGTAGTTCCATCTCGCTCTTGTTAGATGTCAGCTAGACAGCCAGAGACAATTAACGTTTAAAAAGTAGAACTCATCATCCTGTCATGCCATTCCCGTTCAACTTTGTGTAGGTCATAGTAGTCTCACAAGCCATTAAAAAAATTACACGAATTTAAGCGATTCAGTTTTACCAGGCCAAGTGAATTGCATGAGACTTGGCTGGCTGCCTATAAGCTCATAGTAGGCCCCCAGGGCGCAGCGGCAGTACCCCTCCGATCTTTCGTTATGTCTCTGGCACAGCAACTGCTATGGACAGGCGTGTCGCTTACCACCAGGTGCGTGATTTGCTCGTCCCGTCACTTGGTATCATAAAACAAAAAGCGTAAAAAACAGAACTGTACTAAGGACTACATTTCCAGTCGATTGACTGGGCCGATTGAAATAGTGTGAAAAGCACTTACATATTTTACAAAGGTCAGACCGTTATAAAAGCTCTATTAAAAAGCACTCTGTGACAAAAGCACGTTGTATTAATTAAATTACACTGCTACGCAGCTGTTCTTCTGAGAATTCGTAATTATAAAAATAATAAACCATTGTCTCCTACCCCGTTTCATTTCAGAATAATTACAAGTAGAAAACTGGTTAAAATTCGACAAGACAACGTAAATGAATTTTCAAACATAAATTTTCTTCGCTCAATCCGTTTTGCATGATAATTTTGTAGATTTGAATGCGTCTTTTTGTTTTTGTGTTTACTAAATGCTTTTGTTTACAAACAGGTGAGTTGAACTTGACGCAAGTTAACTTGTACATGTAAGATGTCGACGAAATCGGTCCAATATCAAAACTAAAATTTTTGAGGTTTATTTAAAGCTTTCTTTAAAAAATATGATATTGCTAGATTTCGTAGACACACTGTAATGTATTTTTTTTTTTTGGTTGGTTACATCCATCTTCTACCAAAGCTGAGCATGGAAGCGTTGCATTTATGTGACATATCACAGCTTCTTAATAAAACAGCCAAAGCTGCTCCGCTTTGGTTGATTAATCAGCCTAACAATACATTTAATATATGTATTTTATACCTTTAATGTTGACCACAATTTTATAAAAATAGCACTAATATTCTTAACGAAACTCGAAGTTTGGAGTCTCAACTTAACATACCTATTAATGACAAATTTATTCGAATCGATCAATCGTAACTCTGTCATGATCTGCGGTGTACGGTGGTGTACCCGATAGACCAATGATGAGCGCGGCAATGTACGGGATATGACCAAAAAAGGTCCTGACAGCGTTCCAGCAGATTACGGCAAGACGGTACTATAACACGATGTTGATAAAATCCAGCATGCGACATGAACGTGCACAAGCGATGCGAGGAGTCCGTCCCGAATCTGTGCGGCTGCGACCACACCGAGAGGCGCGGGCGCATTCAGCTCACCATCACCTGCCACCACAACAAGCTTATTGTCGAAGGTAATATCACTTTCTTAAGTTTTTTAGACTAGGCAACTCTCAATCTCACCAAAATTGATGATTTGAAAACTTAAAACTTGTATCTTCACCGAGTAACGAAGTCATTTCCATTTCAGTCTGACTTTCCGCGATAAGTTCCTTCCTTCAAGATTTTTTTTTCAAATAATTGACATGTAAAAAGTTCTTGTAGATTAACTCACATTCAATGAATATCCTGAGGTATAATGTTCCAAATCAGGTCTATAATTACGTGTAGTAGTAGCTTCTAGGTAAACAAATTCCGTCACAGACGCGTTGCTGTCTAAGAAAAAGATGTCACAAAGCAACAATCCACTCTTACAGTGAAGCAAGGACGCAACCTCATTCCCATGGATCCCAACGGACTTTCGGACCCATACGTCAAGATGAAGCTGATTCCGGACTCGGACAATGTCAAGAAAAAAACCAAGACCATCCGCAGCACGCTCAATCCTGTGTGGAACGAGACTCTCTCCTTCGATCTCAAGCCCGAAGACAAAGACAGACGGCTCCTGATTGAGGTATGTGTTTTATCTTTCCAAAAACGAACTTTTTTTGCGTTCTACTAATAATTTTTTACCAAAAAACCAAATAAAGCTCAAGAAGAAGCTTGATGCTGTATTCCAAAAGAGGTAAACATGTCAAGAAGAAATAGAGCAAGGTCCAGAGTCTATAAAATGGTGTCCATTGCGATAAGTTTGATAGTAATATCCATTGTATGTGTAAGTATTTTTGTGAGATCTATGTAGACGACAGGGTATATCTTCGGTCTTTTGTAGAAAGGGTATAAGCGATATTTCGTAGATTTTTTTACAAGTGAGCATTTTTTTATGATTCTTAGTGACGGGACGAACCAGTCGTGGGCCTGGTGGTAAGCGCCAGGCCTGTCCATAACAGTTGCAATGCCACTCAGAGATTTAAAACGCAAACGCAAAAATCTGAGGGTCACGACCTCTGCGCCCGTCACCCTGAGTCATATAATAAATTGACTGTCTCATGTGTCTGTAATGTCACCAAAATGTAAGACTTAAACCTTAAACCAAAATTAATTTAAAACAGGACCACGATTAATTTAGCACAGGTCACAGGCACTATATGCGATCGAAGAATGCCCGTTAAGCTAAAGAGGAAAATATACAAGACCGTGATTAGATCTGTCATATTGTATGGATCAGAATGTTGGGCGATGAAAATGGAGGATGAACGAACTGTGCATGTGGCGGAAATGCGAATGTTGAGATGGATATGTGGAGTGCCGAGAAAGGATAAGGTAAGGAATGAGTACATCTGGAGAAGTTTGAAAGTGGAGTCAGCGACGGAAAAGATGACGAGTAATAGGCTAGCGTGGTATGGACATATCATGCGGAGGCAAGAATGTCATGTGACGAGTGCTAGGTATGAATGTGGAGGGATATAAGCGGAAAGGAAGGCCAAAGAAAAGATGGGTGGATTGTGTGAAAGATGACATGGATAAGAAAGGTGTAAGAATAAAAATGACGGCTAATAGGGGAGAATGGAAGAAAAATACATGTTGTGCCGACACCACCTAGCGTGGGAGAAGGACAAGAAGAAGAGAAAGAAGAGAGTCGTTAAAATGTAAAACTTGCTCGTTATAATTATTAATACAAAGATCGAACATTAAGAAAAATTCCTTTAATATTAATTAAGAAATAGGATCTTAGTGTTCGGTCTCTATACTAATAACTATAAAAAACTAATGGAGTAATTTCACAAAGAAAAATTTGTATACAATGGTAGTGAAACATTGTGACTTCGTACTAACACACGCTCCCCTGAAAAAATCTACAAAATCTCGCTTACGCCGTTTCTACAAAACACCGACGATATTTAACGTTCCGAATGAAAATTGATTTGAAGGACGATTTATTTTGCTAAAATATATTACAATTTACTGGTCAAATGTTCACACTTACTTGAAACTGAGACCGGCGCTTCATTGTAAACAATTTCCAATTGTATAGCTATCGGTGCCTCTACAGATCCTTTATTTTGTAGCTTCCCGTTTGCTAACACAGCGATCGAGTTTACGTGTAAAATTTGCCG
Source organism: Hyposmocoma kahamanoa (assembly GCF_003589595.1). NCBI lineage: Eukaryota > Metazoa > Arthropoda > Insecta > Lepidoptera > Cosmopterigidae > Hyposmocoma > Hyposmocoma kahamanoa. The sequence goes on from NW_020654466.1 coordinate 4,177,062, forward strand.
CTACCAGATGCCTAACAAACGCTGCTGCTACCAGTTACCACAAAGTTTTTACGTTTTAAAATTGTTGTTGAAGAACACAGGCCTTTAGTTTGAGAACTCTTACCATTTGATCGACGGTTTAACGTTACAAACGTATTTGAATGCATTTCATTTTAAATTATGCCTTCAGTTCTTAAAAACTGTATATATTTTTTCACAGATATTTACTACAGTATACATTTTCCATAAATACCACTCATAAAATCCTCTCCTGTGTCATCGAAGATTGACTACATACAGCTGTACCCTATTTTTCTACATTCATAATTCCAGATATGGGATTGGGACCGCACATCCCGCAACGATTTCATGGGTTCCCTTTCTTTCGGAATCTCCGAGCTTATGAAGGCCCCAGCTGACGGGTGGTTCAAGTTGCTCACTCAAGAAGAAGGCGAGTTCTATAACGTGCCAGTGCCCGAAGAAGGGGCTGATTTGGCCCAGTTGAAGAACCAGATGAGGGCCACAAGTGTGGGTGCTCGCAGGGCCCCACCACCGCCAGATCGAGAGGTCCCACACAACATGGCAGCTGCTGATGTCATTCGTGCAAGCGATTTTAACTTCATTATGGTACTCGGCAAGGGTTCTTTTGGAAAGGTAATTTCTTCTTACTTTATCTTCTGATTTTAAAATCCCAAACTGTGCTTAACGCTGAGATAAATTAATCCGTTATTCCCTCACTTTCAGGTTATGCTAGCAGAGCGCAGAGGTACTGACGAGCTGTATGCTATCAAGATCTTGAAGAAGGACATCATCATCCAAGACGACGACGTAGAGTGTACCATGGTTGAGAAACGTGTTCTGGCTCTGAGCAGCAAGCCACCTTTCTTGGTGCAACTGCATTCTTGCTTCCAGACTATGGTGAGTCACCATTTCCAAAAAAGGAACAGGAATAATCGTAGAATATAAGGGTTTCTTCAAACTATACGACTGCTTTTTTATAGCAAATACTTCGACGGTCCACCTGTTGGAAAGTGATAACCGCCGCCTGTAGGTACTAAAGAACTTAAAGACCTTAATGCCGCAAATGCATTTCCGATCGTGTGACAAAAAATCTTCAGTCTTTTGTGCCAGTCTCACGTCTGTTGGAAGAGATGCAATTCAGATCACAGAAGTACTGCTTTGCAGCAGAAATTGGCACGCGGATTCTAACTCTTCTTATAAATTAATTTATAAGCACTTTTCCTGTTATTATTACTAACAAATTATGGAACTCGTTGTCTGAAATAAAATAATTTTATTTTTTTTTTATTTAAATATTTATTGTTTTCTATTAATGATAATCTAGAACAACATCTTTGCAGAAAATGTGTGGCGGTACGAATGTGGTAGATAAATAATCAGTCTTGTGTAGCGCGTTAATAACAGTGGTCTACTGTCAGCTATTTCGTTTTCATACATATTGCGAGGCAATAATAATATTGTCATTTCGTACAAAAGATGTTTTACCGAACTTCTAAACAATTTGAAACCACTAAGCTTAATTTCAGGATCGACTCTACTTTGTGATGGAGTACGTCAACGGCGGAGATCTGATGTTCCAGATTCAGCAGTGCGGAAAATTCAAAGAGCCTGTTGCTGTGTTAGTTTCCTTTTTAGTTACATGTTTAACAATAATGAAAGTTAGTCTTAACAAACTGTAACACTAAATTAGTGGAACGTCGACTTCGAAGCAACGGGTATGTCATGCGTGAACCATTTTTAATTGTGCAATGATAAAGATGTGAAACAAACATGGATAGCAACCGAAGAAAAAAAAAACACTTCCATTTTGGTTGCATTCCCCTTTCCAGCTCTTAAATTTCTTAATCACTTAAAGAGAAATTTAGGAAATTTAAAAAATTGCTACTTAGCATTACGGCCGCCTGTTGGACATTAGCCCACTCTGTGATATTTAAATTACATATATAACATGAGAGTTGTAAAAACATCAAGTGACGGGACTAACAAGTCGTGCGCCTGATGATAAACTGCACACCTGTCCATAACCGTTTGTAGTGCCATTTAGAACTTTAAATCGCAAAGATCTAAGGAGCACTGCCACTACGCCCGTCACTCTGAGACATAAGTTGACAAGTCCCATGTGCTTGTAATTTCACTAGCACCCTTACCCTTCAAAACCGGAACACAGTAATGTTGACATTACTGCTTGACGGCAGAAATAAATAAGGTGCCGGGTACTATCCTGGACAAATACTTTCACAAGGAGTTTTACTGCTACGTAAAGTGAAGTCAACCACATAAGCCGACTAAAGTTAGAAAGGGAAGTAGAGTAACAAAAAAATCGTAATAAAGTGCTTTTCAATTCCAGCTTTTATGCAGCAGAAATAGCGATCGGTCTATTCTTTCTACACTCTCGCGGAATCATTTATCGAGACCTTAAACTGGACAACGTTCTTCTCGACCAAGATGGCCATATCAAAATCGCTGACTTCGGCATGTGCAAGGAAGGAATTACCGGTGACAAAACCACCAAAACCTTCTGTGGTACCCCAGATTACATTGCCCCGGAGATCATTTTATACCAGCCCTATGGAAAATCTGTGGACTGGTGGGCGTATGGAGTTTTGCTATATGAGATGTTGGTTGGGCAACCACCGTTCGACGGTGAAGATGAAGAAGAATTGTTTGCTGCTATCACTGATAATAGTGTCTCGTATCCGAAAACGTTGAGTAAGGTCTGTGAATTTGGTTTTTCTTTTTCATATTCGTAACGCCTTATATTTATTTTTTTAAAGGTTAGCCTTTAATGGGTATTCTACCCAGACCCAGTAAACTCAAGCGGGCAAATATGCAATTAATAATGTGCATTATTAATTGCTTCAGGCCCAAGTAAATATGCTCTCAATTTTGTATGAAAAACACATTGACTTACAAATAAATGTACGACGGGTCTAATACAAAAACCACGAAAAAAATGTCCCAAGTCAACCTATTTAAATGTAGTGACATGGAAAGAAAATATGAAAAAGCTAAAACGTTGAATTTAAATTGTAATGTCATCGCAGTACTGTCTGATTTTGCTTGCTTCGCTGTCAGTCGAACAAACGAAGACTAAAGCGTGAATGACGCTCTGTATACGATTTTAACGCCCTATAAAATCGGACACTTTTTAGCGCGGACCCGACGTCCATATAATTGTAAGTCAATGGAAAAACATAAATTTTATAAATACTCTATGGTTATGTAGAATATAGAGCGCTAATTTGTGTAAGTACTGGACAATTACATAATCATAGGAATAGTAATAATAGGAATAATAATGTCTGGGTCTGAGTCACTTCACATAATTATGTACATTTTGATGTACATGGGGCCTTAGGATGTAAATATAATATGGAACACACTTTATTTACAAACCCTCCGTTGTGCCTTTTTATGTAACTATGAGTATGGACCAAGAGAACTGCTAATCGTGATTAGCGATGGGCGAGTCGAGTTATTTAACTCGGTTAACTCGAGTTACTCTTACAACAAGTCAACTCGAGTTACTTTTTCATGAACTCGAGGTTCGGTACCCGCCCCGCCGCCGAGCCGAATACTTCATCCATACAGGGCGTCGCGAGCGATGGGCGAGTCGAGTTATGTAACTCGAGTTACCCCCACGAGTCAACTCGACCTACTTTTTGTGAACTCGACTCGGCGAGTCGAATATTTCATTCATAAAGCGCGTCGGTTATTTGTTCTCGCTCGGTCGGTTCGGCGACCTTCGAGCACGCTCGAGTCGCGGTCGGCAGGCCGATTGTGCCCAGCTCGGTGAATCGTCTATTCGAGTTCCACTCGCGACTCGCGGTTACTCTGTCAGACACCGAGTCGAGTTAACTCGAATTGCAACTCGAGTTAAAAATCTCAAATAGAACGGACCTTTCTGGAAATAGAAAAACGTTAAATCCACAATAAAGAAAACACTTTCCTGTACTAAATTGGTTTTTATCAATGTCAACTTTCATTCCTATAAAATTCTACGCTGTTTGTGATATTGAATGACATGTCTGTAAATTATACTGTATTGTAATTAGGTGTCTAAATATATCTTGTGTTATAGGAGGCAAAGGACGCGTGCAAGACGTTCCTGACCAAAAACCCCGTGAAGAGGCTGGGGTGTGGCCCGCGGGGGGAAGAGGACGTTCGCACGCATCCGTTCTTCCGCCGCATCGACTGGGCCCGCGTTGAAGCTAGAGAGATCCAGCCACCCTTCAAGCCTAAGATCGTGAGTAATTTCTCTAATATAATTTCTTTAATTCGTGAAAATGCAATAAGGGCCATCCGGTATTTTTACTTTATAGAAAATATTGATACAAAATAAGATTACACATAACATAAATGTAAACAAGTCAAATAGCATCCCCGAATTAGATACTGGTAAAGTAATTGTCCTTTCGGATAAAATAGGACGTGGTATTACTAAACATATCAAGAACATTAGTTCAGCAAGTCAAGTAACAAATATTTGCAAACCGGGAGCATTCGAAGAAATTGTCAGAGACGCAAAATGTTATACAAAAACATTGCCGGAAAAAGATCTTCTGGTCATCTTAGTTGCTGACTATGTTGGGATACATCACAACCATGCTACGTACAATAAACTTTTAGAACAGTTGTTAAACAGTCAAAACTTAGTATGTAAAATAGTTATAAGCAGTATCTTATATGATAATATAAATGACAAAATTATTTATGCAGTTAACCAAAAGATAGCACATCTAGCCTCATGAACGGACAGAGTTCAATATCTGGAATTAAATTCACCTACAATATCTAAAAAATACAACAAGCGTGAAATTGCTAAGACCATTGTAAACTGTTACACGATGTGCCGTGACTCGGCAAATTTGCGTTTCATTACATTGCAGGATGACAATACCACAATAAACCATCATTCAAATTTTATCAAAAGTTGCAACAAGATAAAAGGGTCTTAGTTTTAATTCACTCTAACGTTAAGAGCATAAATAATAAGTACTTAGATTTGCTAATTCCGTTATATGTCTATGTTTAAGTGAAACCTCAACCACTGAAGCGCAGATAAATGTAATGAATATAATATAGGGTATGTAATATAGGGGGTTGCAATTTTTGTAAAAAACGATACTGATTACAAACAACGTTAGGATATTAATAAACTATCATTCGAAATGAACTGTGAGGTATGTGCTGTTGAGATAAAATCGCCAAAACTGGTATTGTTTGCATGTATCGCCCAGATTATAATTTTGATATTTTTCATAATGTTCTTAGTATTATCATGAATAAAGTAACCAAAGAAAATAAAAAAGATATGATATTAGCTGGCGATTTCAATTTGAATGTATTGGAAGGTAACAAATATAATAAAAATGGAGTTAGAAAGTTCAAGAATGAGCTACGGAATTACAATTGTCACTACTCACTAGACACACCCACTCGAACTGAAGGTTCAAACTCAACGTGTATTGACAATTTTACTGTTACTTTGATTGTATACATCATAATATCCTTATGTGTAAGCTTGAGTATTACGGTCTGGATCAGGATCCAGGATAGTTTTAATGCAACAGGTTGCATTAAAACTATTAAATAGCTTTTTGAAGGATAGGAATCAATTGGTACAAATTGAAGAATCTGTTTCTGTACTGGGAAAGTCTGACATGGGGGTACTACAGGGATCTGTATTGGGCCCTATATTATTCCTAATATATATAAACGACTTGCCAAACAGCTTGCCTAAGTGGAGCTTTGTAAATTTATTTGCTGATGACACCCATGTCGGTATAAAAGGTAAGATAAGAGGAAGTTAAGGCACAAAAAGTTGATGAAGTAGTTAGCCTATTAGACGAATGGTTTACTGCTAACGATATACTACTGAATAAAAATAAAACAACTGTTGTGAAATATTGCTCGGGAAAACAACGTACGGTAGATTTTAAATCAAATACAAAATTTTAGGCTATGCTATTGATAATACTTTGAGTCATCAAACTTATATCAATAATGTGTGTAATGAAATAGCAGGTGGAAATTATGCACTTCTTGAATTAAAGCCATTAATCGATAAAAAAAAATTGTTGACTGTGTATTATGCATACATTCAATCGATAATAAATTACGCTGTGACAATTCGGCAACGAGGCAACGGCGCCAATGTAAAACGCGTTCTGGTGCTACAGAAAAGATCGATAAGAATAATCAGTGGTATCTAAAGAAGAATATCCGCAAAAATCTTTTTTGTTAAATTGGGGGTCATGGCAGTAATATCATTGTTTATTTTTAATTCCTTGAAGGAAGTACATAAAAAGAAGATTAACTTTAAAAGAACCAGAGATATACACATTTACAATACTAGAAAGAAAGAAAGACTGGTAGTACCAAAAACGAGATTGAAAAGAACTGCTAAGCAAGGTTATTGTCTAAAGATAAAAATATACAATGAACTACCACCGAATACATTCGAATTGCTCGAATTCAATATTTTAATTTATGTGTATGTGTGCAAATCTTTGAATTTAGTTATAGGTAGTACATTAAATGTTAGTAGTGAACGACTGATAAGATATTTTGTACTATTGACGTGCTAAATGTTACGAGTTTTGTGACGTGGCAAATAAAGAATTTGAATTTGAATATTTATTTTCAAGTGTTAGCTGTATACTGACAGTCTTTAAACAGGTTTTCGCTCATTTGGTGTAACATTAACATAATTGTAATTTTGGCAAAATTGAATTAAGTATGTTAACACATCTGTAACATAACATAGTACAGTCTTTTTTGAATGTCGGTTAAATACTTGAAAGCCCTTGGCACAAAATTCCAATAAGAAAGAATATCTTTGTTTCGCTCGACACAACAATAATCTCTATAACACGTGACTTTAGAGTTTCATAATGTTATAGAGAGCGACATAGTCGCTCCTCGAGCTCAAAATGTAAAGGTTTAACTTTAGTCATTTTACAGTGACATCTTCAGGAAGATATTGTGAGAACCATAATGCGTTTACGACGCCATAGGAATGTAATTACGGCTACAAAGCTGTAAGAATTATTAAAAAGAAGCTATAATGACTCTGTTTGCATGAGCGTCGTAATAATGCTCATTTATTAACATGCTCTGCTTAGGAAATGAAACTATTTTTTCAGCTCTGAATCGCGTATATTCGTTTTTTCGTTTCGGGCCCTCTGTAAATCCTATGGTCACATCAAGTAGATGTTTTTTCACACTTACAATATATTTTTTTAAATTAGGTACGTTCATAGTCATATTATAATGTAACAGCAAATGGTGACGACGTGTGATGTGATATTAACTAAGTATTTGTCTTAACAGAAACACCGCAAAGACGTGTCCAACTTTGACAAGCAGTTCACTCAAGAGAAGACAGAGCTGACGCCAACTGACAAGCTATTCATGATGAACCTGGACCAGACAGAGTTCATGGGATTCTCCTTCCTCAACCCCGAGTTCGTGCAGCACGTGTGAATCACAGGTATTGCATACTTTATAGCCTAGGTATTAATATCTTTTGAAGACATATAACAATTTCATTCAAAAATGGCATAAACTAAATAATATGCGTTGATACGTTATTTGATTTATGTAAATAGGTCCTTGGATCTAGTAAGCGTTACCTCTAATATTAAGTTGATAAATTGCTAAAAATCCTGCCTGATTTACCTTTTATTGCAGGGTTGAAACTCATCGCATCGTTGAAATTGAATCATTCGTGACGCGTTCGATTTCGAATCGCTGCTGTATCCTGCATATATCTCTCTCACTCATATGACGAACGTCGTTTGCTGTCTCACTTTTGACTGTACATTGTGTTAAGTTTGAACTTTGTGTCTTTACATAACAAGTCTGGGCCAGAAACTTTTGAATGTAACGTAATAAGGCTGTAAATGACTTGTTGTGTCGGTTTCATGGAGAAATCTAAAATTATTAACCTTTTTTGTGAACGAGAAACACCATTTTGTAGGTGTAAGTAAGGGAAGACTAGAAATTTTAATCATTTGCTCATTTCCCTTGTATCTTTTTTAAGACAATCATTTGCGTAAGTATATCTCCATCCAATGCGACATGACGCTAGGTAAAATGATATTTTTAATTTATTTCTATCGTATTATTAGCAACTTATGGTTATTTAATTAATAATTTCCGCAATAATTTATTTATCCGTGCAATAATAATGAGATACCTCAACGAATTTCTAAAAGCAATACTGATTTGTATGTATTAATTGTTTCGTATGTATCTAATAATGAATTTAAATTTTGCGGGCTCTCTAAACATTATTAACGTCATTGTAGATATTTCACGGTGTTACTAATATGTAAAGTAAGTCAACATACTCACTTTGTTTTGTAGAATCTCGGGAAAAACTCTGGTATATCGTGAACTTGGGGCCACTTGGTAATTTAGTAAATATTCGTTTCGTCTGTTTCATGTATTTGTAATGTATGATGCCAAAAGCGAGTAATTGCCTAGTTTGTTTTCATTTTGTAGTGCTCTAACGAAATTGATGTAACTTGAATATTAGGTATGGCAAATTTGATATGTCGGTTTTTCTATTGGCCAAAACAATCTTTAAAAATACAAACCAATCGATATATTACAAATCTAATCTAATTGTGTACGTCTGTTGGTGTAACTTGTAAATAAACCAGGCAAATGTCTTGCATAAAATCTCACATCAGCCACATATCAATGTCGTAATTGTAAATACTTGTCGTGTCGTGTGGATGGCATCGCTAACTTTAGCCATTAGGATTGTTTTTAGGCCTTTTGGACACACGATGTGGATCAATCGCATTTTTACTTACTGACCTTTATTGTTTATTTACTAATATATTCAGTATTATATTATGGTGTATTTGAGCTTATAAAGCTAGTTTTTTTTTTTCTTTTTAATGGAGTATCTATCAGTTTCCTCACATTAAATTGAAGTTAAAAAAACAATGAATTTATTTATAATCCGTTGTATTTGTTATTTTAATTATTAATTTTGAAATCTCCAAAAAATGCTCTGTTATACTTGCATAACTGGTTTTATTGTTGACGTCGTTCATCGGCCATTTTGGAAAATTAAAAAATCAACAAACATGGCCAGTATTATTAAGTTTTTTTACGGCTGTAAACAGGCTGTATAAATTTAAGTTTTCATTGTCTATCATGAAGTGTTGTTTTTTATTAATATTATGCATTTAACATTTAAGTATTATTTTGATTCACAACTGCGGTTGAATTTTGTGATTGTGTGATCTAATCAACTATTTTTGTGTAAGAGTGTTTTTATCATTGTTTGTGTGTGAGAACATGGTGTGTGTGTGTGACTTGAATGTTGTGGTGTTACTCGACGACAAAATATTGTTACTCAACTATCGTTGACTTGTGACATCTTTACACTTTTCTATCTACTTTTTACTTGTTAGAAATATTTCGTTCATGTTTTCTCTTGCATCATGGAGTGACACCACAAAAACAGATTTTGGCTGTATTAATCGTCTACTAACTAGCCTTATTAACTTAATTGTAACGTCGTTAATAAAATACATTTAATAAATCGTATAACACTTGCTAGAATTAAATTAATGTGAATTTAAAAAGAAAAAGCATTTGATTCTAAATTGGATTGTAATAAAATGACATTTTAGGTGTTCTTTATTTTTGTAATTCTATCGTTCCTTTTGCAAAGTTTCGCAATATCGATGTGGATTGAATCGATTTTTGAAATCGATTTTCTGGATATCGATATTTTCTATCGAAACTTTGTGATTGCCGTGGGTATGTGAATAGCCGAGTTAGGTCGGAACACGGTTTCAGTATAAACTATATTAGATGAATAGTGGTTAATTTCTACTATTTTTAGGCTTAGTTATAATTTAGGCGCACTGGCTCATTTTCAAGCAACATTGTAAGCACTAACTTTTTAGAAATAACGACAGTTTCATATAACTGTAAATGTATCTAACAAGCCGCGAAAGGCAACTTATACTAGATACCTACTTTATTATTCTAAAAAGCGATAGAAATGTTAAACATTATGAAACCAATTCTAATAAAAAATAGACACGTTGACGTACTCGAATAAAAACAATATAAAAACTTTAGGAGAAAATGGGCCTGCTGTGTAGACTAAAACAGCTGGTGAGGGAGACAAAGTAGAGCGCTGACGCGCTACCCGCGTACACTCCTGACGGCATACTTCGGTATACAAACATAATATTGGCGTACAAATAAACAGAATATAATAATAACTGGGTAGCGACTATCTAATCGAGAGATAATGGGGAAGCTTCTTCACAGAGCTATGGGATTTTTAAGAATAAATCTTTTTAATCATTATTGATGGTTAAAAACCTGAAATTATGAAAACAAGGGACGCATTCGATTTTTATGAAGATCAAAATCAAGTGTATACGATCTAGCGATTTTTTGTATCGATTCATTTCAATGCGATTTCTAAGCAAATCGATTAAACATTAAGGTGAATCGAGTCGTCTAGATCGTATTCATAATTAAAACAAAACAGTCTCTTTCTGGACACCTACCGATACGTAACGCTAATCCTATTTTATATTGATCTGCAAAAAAAGTAGTCTGCCTGCATCTAAGAACGATATTTGGCGATTGTTGGTACTCGAACGATCAAAATTGATTTTGAAATTATTTTTATGAGATCAATTCAAAAGCATTTGATTCGATTTGTGGATCCATTCAGAGACATATGATCCATTACGATAAAAAAATTCGATTGAAAGAAAAAAATCGTGCATCCCTAACCTTGGAGGACTTCGCATATAAAGTCATTTTTATCTCAAGAATTCGTTAAAATATATTGTAACTACCGAGTATTAAACAGAAAGATTGACTTACAAATAATCGCGTACAACGACTGTGTGACACATACGAGGCGATGTCTCAATTAGATAGTTAATTGCTACAGTATTCTGTGTCCGGATTTTAAACGGAGGCTAATTGCGGATTGTTGTCAACAATTATCATCATGTTTGATGCATGCAAGAATAATTACTGGGGCGATCTAAACTTAAAAATTAAAAAAAACACTGTCTATTACAAGAATTGTACATATGTCACAAGTTTGCAGTGAAAATGTATATTTGTGATTTAACGAGTACTTTAAAATGTTTTGACCAACTAACAGTGAACGTTGCTATGCGTGAATTTGAATGGTCACCATTGTCAAACAACTATCAACCCTATACGACATGAAATAAATTGTACAAGGTAGTTGTAAAATAGTAAGTATCTCGCAGGACTGTAGGTATTACTAACATCATAAACAACAACTTTTGTTCCATGATTTTTAATAATACATCAGATTTTACTTTCGTACTACAAAATAGAACACTCAAACAGTCTCTAAACGTGTATGGAGTACTGCCACCTATGGGATGGCTGTGCTACATACCAACTGGCCACCTTAGACTCAATTGACAAGCGTGTCAAGAGGCTTATAGGTGACTCAGAATTAGAGGCGAAGCTGCAAAGCCTTGAACACCGTCCTAAAGTTGCCTGCTTATCGGTATTCTACAGCATTTATCACGGAGAGTGTGCGAGAGAATTGCACGAATTAATTCCACCTTCTCCTTTCCATGATCGGGGAACCAGGCGTAGGCTGGGGTTCCACCCCTATGTTGTGGATATTCCAAGAATTAGCACGAAGCGCTTCGCTTCCACATTTATATGGCGAACGGCTATGTAGTAGAATTCCCTGCCAGACTGGTTCCCTAAACGTTACTACTTGGACCTTTTGAAGGCGAGAGTGAATAGGCATTATTTATATGTTTATGCTCCATCGTCGACTTCATCGTCACTTTCCATCAGGTGAGATGGAAGTCAAATACGCACTTTGTTTTACACATTTGTTTTATTTTACACAAATTTTGTATACACGTAAATACCAAACCACGATTTATTTTACATACCAAATACGGATTCAAAAAGTGTCGGATAGTACGACAAAAACTTAAAAGTTTATTTTTGGTAAATTTATTATGTTTTGTAAAAAGTCTTAGAACAAAAGTTGTTGTTTATGATGTCAGTGATATAGTCCTGCGAGGTTGTTGATATTTTGCAAATAACCTTGTTTATGAAAGCACGTTTTCATCAAAGCAAGGAAAAAATACATACATATATTAATATGAAGAGGCTGTATTTGAGAAGCTTTGCCTACCCAAATAAATGGGTGACTGTAAGGCTCAACTCACACTGGCGCAGAGTCGAAGCGTCGCGTCGCATTCTGTTTTTCAATTACAACGCATGCCGAACACGCGAAGGCGCGCGTCCATATTTGCATAACACAAATTTGTACCTTAATAATGGGAAAATAGAGACGAATACGCTATAGGCGAAAAACATGACGCGTTGTGACGACTCGACTCTGTGCCAGTGTGAGCTGAGCCTAAAAAAAACACAGAAATCGTTTTCGTACAAGAGTAATTGAATCGTCTAAATAAACGGCGACCTTAGCCGATAGTACCACCCCGTACCATCCTTGTAGGTTCGTACGCACTGTTGTAATTCCGAATATCATCTGTTTAGTAGAACAAATTAATGAAAGAATGAGACGGAAAGAGAAGAGATGAAAACTACCGTCCACTAACTAAAATAACCGTTTTTTTATTTCAACATTTTCCTGAGCTCGAGTCCGTCACACACATACTTATTCTTATTTAACTTTGATTTATTCTTTTTTTAATTATAATTATTATGTACTATTAATTAATTTTGTTAATTGTATAAAAAGAAATACTTTTTTCTCATTTCTGGAAATATTTTTTTTTGTTATGTGTGTGGAAATAAATGGTTTAAATGGTTTTAAATAGCAAAAAATAGAGCACGAAATTATTTTTTAAAAACAGTTAAAATTAGTTAACGTGTTCGACTTATCGGAATTTACCTTAACGATCATTACATAACAATTTCAATATTCTGCATCTGTATTTCCCGAAAAGTACAATTTGGGGCTATTCAAGGCTGGAGTGAATAGGCATTTTTTTAGGCAAACGCGTCCCATCGTCGGTCACATCGTCGCTTAACATCGGGTGAGATTGTGGCCAAGCGTGTGTCTATTATATATTTTAAAAAAAATAATTCTAAAATCATAACCCAGTATGATTTTTTATGATACTTATTTCAAAAAAATATTTTGTCAGCCATATTTTAGTCAGCGGACGGCAGAAAATCTGTCTTTGTTTTTCACTAATAAATTCTTTTTAGAACAATGTACACATTGTTACAGCGTTCGCGCTTATTTTTATGGGATTTTTATTTGTATTTCATAGATTTTATTTCACATAAATGTGTTACCCGCTTGGGTTTGGAAGTTGACAAATAATATAAGTATTATTATTTTAAGTCATTATAAAAAATTTTAAGGACAACAGTGTTTACGAAAAATTTGACTCCACCATGCTAAATATTCGCTTAGAATATTGAAAATTTATTTAATGTTGTAGTTCTTTTGATATTTTAGTAATTTTATCGTTGCTGTATAATGTTTAGAAATATTGAGCAAAACTGTGACGTTGCTACAGGGTTACATAACAAAGTCAAGGTGGTGAGGTCTTTCCGAGATCAAACATGCAAAATTTGACAATACATTTTATATTTGATGTATAAGGGTAACATTTGCTGGAACGCTAACGAATATTTATTCACTCATTCATTCATTCGTTCATCACAGTCTGTTTTGTATGAAAGACAAACAACGATGTGCTCCTCTGGATTGTGACGTCACAGCCTTGCATTTTTTTTCAAGGGATGACACAGTCAGCACCCTAAGATATTTAGGTTTAGGTCTTTAACAGTTTAAGTAAGAGCCAATCGTGAACATTTTTGCGTTAGAACATACTGTACAAGATGTATCTAGAACCCAAAATACGACCACGTTATCTGATATTGTAAGTCCAGTTGCAAATTTTTAGTACGGCAAAGTTACGGTAACTTTCGAGTAAAATCTGTGCCGCGAAATGAAATTTAGTAAACTCGTGTAATTTGAATTCTCATATAATTTCTTTAAATTTCATTCATTGGGTTATTGGAATGAATTAATTGCAAATTCTTTGCCTTCCTATAATAAAGAGATGTTTCTTTTTCAATCATTCTTTTAACTGTTCTACCGAATTTATTTTAACGGTTTGTTTTTCATTCACTGTGATAGTCGAATGAATTAATTGCAAAACGCCAAATTAAATTTAAAAAATACGTTTAAGTGTTGTAATGTCTGGAACTAAAAAATATTTTGGAGAGACAAAATCAGCTCGTGGATTATTTCGTTACTGTAGTAGATTGCTAGCTTAACGCCTTGGAACCTCATTATTATGACCCTTGACTTTGTCAGTTATCCGAAATAGAATAACAACTCGTAGAGAAAATATTGTAATCGTATCAAATAACTAAGATCTCACTTGTACATAGGCATAGCATTAATTAACATATAATTATTCATCTTGTACGTACGTAAGTTTTCGTAAGACATTACTTTAAATTGTGACCGTCGTGTACACAAAGCGAAAATGATTCAACTTTAAATTTAAAATACCTAATCTAATATATACAAAGAACATACTACATAACACATACAAATAATTTATCATAATTTTTTTTAAAAAAAAACAGACCTCAAAACTCTGTGGAATTACATCTATTTGCCAAGGTTTATTCAAATTGGTTAGCGGGAAATGGATGAAATCCAATAAACCGAATTCATTCCCTAATTTGCCACCCTTAGAAGTGGAGTATTTTCTTCAAATTTGATTGAGACCATTACTGAGGTACCCCCTTTCCAAAAAAAAAGAACCGTTAAAATCGGTTCATAAATAACGGAGTAATCGCGTAACATACACGCAAAAAAATACTGTCTAATTGAGAATTTTTTCCATTTTTAAAAATCGGATAAGAGAGCAATTTATATCGAGTTCTTAGGTTTTCACGATTGTTACACATACCGGATTTAAATCCGGAAAAATAGTTTCATTTCCTAGAGCAATTTATGTTTTTGACGTATTTTGAAATATTTTTTATTGGAACCATAAATAATCGGAAATAACCTTTCTTTAGAATTTTGAAATAAATTCTTTATAACAACAAAAATATCTCTACTTGAAAGTTTACTTAAGTCAAAATACGACGGTCACTACGTATCAAATTGTTCCAATGGTCACCCAAAATCAAAAGCTCGCTTATCCCTTTGTTTTACGTTTACAAAGCTGGTTCCAGATACCAGAATCAGAACTCTTCAATTACTTGAAGTCGATTTCAACCAACCTGAGTTAAACTAATTTGTATTAATCGTTATATTCTATGTGTTCAGTGAGAAAAATAGGTTAATACCATGAAATTATTTAGCAAGTAGGTTACTCTCGACAAGTCATTAATTTTCTATTTTCTCGTTGTAACTATCTTAACTGGCGATAAAGAAAAAAAAGAAAATCATGTTTGAAATTGGAACAATTATTTTTTTTCTCACTTTATTTAGCTCGTTTTAGTCATTAAGACAGTTTCTCTATTTACATAGTTGTTCCATTAAGGATTTCTTTAAATCTCATAAAAAATAGGCCTAAACTCACATTTCTATGTAGTTGTAAGCCCGTAGTCGATACAGGAGTTTAGTATACTTTTTACTATAATATTTTACTAATCAATATTTGAAATTTAAATTTATAATTGACGATATTGTCGACGGATTGCACCATCACCTGTGCCAAAATTTGTAAATATATTTTTCCATTTATTAGTGTATTTCTACCGAATATTGTAAACCAGACATTTTATGTAGTTATCAATTATTTATTCATCGGTGAGATACTAGTGGTACTTAGTTAATACTCTGTATTGTTTTTGACGAACTTTGTAAATTTTTAACTGGTAATACAACCTCACATAACCTAGTCTTACCTAAAACTGTATAAGGGTCGAACAAATAGAACAATTTTAAATTGTATTTACTTTCTGAATAAAAAATACCTCATTCTTTTTTTGTACGGTTTATACATATTTAAATTTTAGCCACTAGTAAAGTTACAGATAAAAAATATTAAACATCATTATGAGAAATTACAAAAGTTGGTGCACGTTTTTTCTGTTCAACCTAGTGATATTGAAATCTAAGACCACCTTGGATTTGAATGTAATTCCTTGACTGTAATTCTAGCTATTTTTAAGCTACCCAAATGGTATTTTTTATTATAAATAAATTGCGTTCGATGTTGATAATTGGTAGTCCCCTGAATAATATATTCATTACGAAATTGTAGTCACTATTTCACATTTGTAACTGTCTCTGTGATAATTATTGCATTCGATTATTGGGAAAAGCTTTTTGACTTAAAAGAATTTGTTCGTCTTTCTTCTACATCTTTTGTAACTTTCGAATAACTACTTATGTTCTAAATATGTGCCAAAACATTTCTCGTTTTTTCTTTAATTCGTGTCACTTAAGAGCGTGTGCTGCGTGAAGCGAAACGATGCGTATGTCTCACAATAGACTGCCTGTTTCAATAAATAAAGGATACGTCCAGTTAAAGTTGACCGTGAAGGGCCTCACGCAGCGGCCACCATGATACTTTTTAGTCCAAAAACTTTTTACCACATTTTATAAAGTGCACTTTCGAAATTTCCGTTTAATATAACCGTCGGCTCTTACTAGGAGTAATATATTAATATTAATTAAAATTATATATCAAGTTTTAAATTTTAACCATTTTTGAGGTCGTGTGTGGAAGATCACCAAAGCTCTTTATACCTAGTTTAAAAAAATTCTGCACACAATCTTGATTAATGAGATTTTATTGCATATTCTACTATTAATGAATAATAATATATAGCGTAGTAACAGTATTTCGATTTGTAGGATTACATTCGTCACTTTCAAATGTAAAATTGTCATTTTCGAGATTTTTGGGATCGAAGAGGCGACCTGTGGGGACAGATGTATGGCATTTCTGGGATGTGAATGTGGATTGTACTCAACAATATAAATTTCTAATCCAATTTGTTGTATCGTTTTATTTAATTCTTATTCCAGTCAGTTGGTTGTACAACCTATAAGTACAACCTGTTGGTTGTACAACTAAAATAATAATGTGACAACCCTGCGCTTCCAGCCATTGCAGTAATGCGTCAAACAGGCGGGAGTGGCCCTACTTTTCTTATTCTACTGTACCTTTACTGAGTCAGTAAAGTCAACTCTTTAAGACAGCACTATTTTTATTTCATCAATAACCAGCAACCCAGTAAACGTCAGTTCATTATCACTAAAAATCCGACTTTATATAGTCAATCGTTTATTGAATAAGTACAAAATTATAAAAATACATTTTTAGTTTTGTATGTTGTATACTTGAAGAATCTTTTTGTCTCTTAATAATTTTGATACAGCCAAAACTATTTTTATAGTTTAATTTCCTTCTCTCCTCTCATAACTTGGCTCAACATTTGGTTGCACAGTGCAGCGTAAGGATTCATATCCACCACCTACAAAAAAGAAATTATTTTATTATGGCATACGAGTAGTTAGACGCCAAATGTGAGAAACACCTAAAGGGATACTTAATTTAGATACTAGTACCAGGATCGTTAATGGGCGCTTCTCGAAGAATTGCTAAGTTCTCTGATTTCGGTGGTCGAATTTTGTTTTTCTTGATTTCAGGAAAATCATTGAGCGGGAAAGAAAAAGAACTCAAACTTACATAAGATTCGGTATATTGGGCAACTATATTCTTTTTTATAATAGTTAATGATATATTTGTTCCAACGAATTCAGCAACCACCGAAATCAGTATAATTGAACCAAAGGCGTAATTTTTGTATAAATAATATTTTATGAAAAAGGCAATAGAACATTCAATAATGTACACAAACTTTTACTAATATGGGTAACTATTAAATCAAGCTTTAAAAACCGAAATTCATATAAAAAGCGACCAGAACAACGGAAACAAATTTCACCTTATGACTGTTAATTAAAATCAGTTTGCTGTTTAGCTGTTCAGTATTTTTTCAAACATGCAAAGTATTTCTGTAACTCTTATAAAAAAAAATTATAACGCAATCTGTAGCTACAAAACCAATGATTTTTATATTGAAAATAAAGTAATCCTATTGGTGGATTTTTTTCTCGCACACCGCTTCGCTACGTCGCACGTCACTAGTGGAAAAGCCTAAGGCCAGCCACATACAGTCGAAATTCCGTTTCGGAATATCAATTCGAAATTCCGTATAATGTAGTTCACACACATGCGTTTGCGTTACGAATAACAAGACTCAGCTGAGAGACACGTGGACGCGCAGAGTGTCCAGATGTTCTCGCAGCGAAAATATGTACGGAACTTACGACTGTGTATTGCGGCCCTACAACATCTATGGAAGACGCACTCGATACGGTTTTTTCCGTGCAGAATTCCAAATGCACAAGCCCATACGGAATTTCGAATCGGAAAATATTCGAACGAAATAGTAGGTACTATGTGTGTCCATGAGTGATAATGTGGCTAGTGGTGATAGGTATGTGTGGATATGTGGTCAACCTTACTAGCGAAGTACAAGTAGATATTACTATGCATAGATTACTGACAAATGTGTTCGATATTTAATTAAAAATGACTAACCTGTTTCTTAGCAAATCCACTGCCTAGATTAGCGGCTTCAGCAAACGCAGCGCGTGCCGCATCATCGTTTCCTCGTTTACGCAGGAGCACCCCTCGTTGGCACAGCGCCAGTGCACGTGCGCGGGTCTTGCGACCAGTTGTTAGTTGTAACGCGCGTTCTAGGTCAGACATTGCGTCTGTTGGTAAGACAATGTTATTTAGACTGCGAAAATGGTCTGACTAAATGGTTATTCCCCACAACGCAGCGTATAATGTGATAACCTTAGAATAATAACGCATAGAAACCTAGCCCGCACACGCTAAGTGAGGCAAATTGAAGCGCTCCCAATGGGCCTACACGAGCGGGCGGGCCTTCAGTGCTCAAGGTCAACTTGCACCGCGAACTGCTCCAGAATTTTAGCTAAAAATGACGAAATATGCGGTAAATGAGTGTAAAAATACGTCAGACAAACATAAAATAGATACTAACATCACATTCCACAAGGAAGTAACGCGTTTCAACTTGTATTTTTATATAAATATTCACTAAAACCGAAAATTAACGTACTACTAAAACTAGCCTACATGAATTTGATTTTTGCCTCACTTGTGACAGTTCGTTTGATATGAAACTATCATTCTATGGGTTATTATTCTAAGGTGATAACCGAATAACTGGGGCTAGCACTGGCAGGTACTTACTTAAAAATCTCGTAGTGAATTTAGATATGGTAAAATTTACGCATTTTTATTTGCCACTATCGCAACATGAGCGTTTCGTAGCGAATTACAGGGATTTAGTTATAATATAAATAAATAAATAACGCACACACTCAACATAGCCCCGCACTAGGGAAACCCTGTGTCCCGGGTGCCATGGACACACACATAGACAACCACAAATTACACCCAAACTCACGAGAGAAATAAATGTAAGCTATACAAACATTTCTCCCGGCCCGAGAATCGAACCTGGGACCTCTGCGTGGCAGTCCGGCATGGAAACCGTTCGGCCACGGAGGCAGTTAAAATATGTTCTAAAAATATGGGAATATCGATAGGTAGGCAAATTTCACTTGAAATCGTCATATTGATTTAACTCTACTGCTCATTCGTAAGGCTCATTCGTACCCCTGAGAAGAATGAGAAAAAAACTCTAGGGGTTGCTCTTTGTAAACATACATTTGAATACATTTATCACCACCATGTTTAATTTAAACATCTTAGATCGAGACTGCCTACAAGAGCTAAACGGGCAACTACCACGGATTTTTGTCATCTAAGTACGTAGACGCTGTATGAGCTGAACCTTTCAAGAAAAAAATCTATCTGCGGACCACCCACGGGTTCTCGTTTTGATGTTTGTGGGTCCTAATTGAGGAAGCCCTGGGTTGATTCCTGGCAGGACCAATTTGGGAAACGAACATAATTCATTTATTTGTAAAAACAGGTTGTATAGAAGTTAATACGTAATAAAATAGGTATAGTTTCACTATGTTCATTAGGCATACAAACAAGGTAGGTACAGTATATTATAGTATATAGTTTGTTAGCAGACTAAACTAGGCGTATAAGTTATGCTCTGGTCGGGGCGTTGTGGTAGTGCCCTAAAGTTAAATTTATGCCCTGGTATCTACTCAAAGTACACGACTTGAAACCTTGAAACATATTTATAGTTTGCGATACCTCCAGTGAACACTACATCAAATTTATCTAAAAAAAACTTTTATTTACAAAATCAAGTGACGGGACGAACAAGTGGTGCGCCTGATGGTAAGCTACACCCCTGTCCATAACAGTTGCAGTGCCAATCAGAGCTTAAATCGCAACGATTTGAGGGGCGCTGCCACTGCACCCGTCACCCTGAGACATAAGATGACAAGTCCCATGTGCCTGTAATTCCACCAGCTCTCTTACCCTTCAAAACCGGAACACAGTAATGCAGACATTACGGGTGGCGGCAGAAATAGGTAAGGCGGCAGTACTACCCTGGACGAACTCTTTCACAAGGAACTCTACTGCTACTAGAATAGAAAGAGTTGGCATGAAGTACTCTGTGAAACAATAAGCCGCGGCCCACCGTATCTAGGTTATCACCACCACCATCACCACTTACCATCATCTTTCTGCAAAAGCCTTAACAACTGAGCTCTGTCGTTGTACGCCGCAGCGCGGTCAGGGTCTGCGTCGACACCTCTATTCATGACACTTAGTGCCTCTTCTAGTTTCCCTGCTTCAGCGAGACACACACCTTCAGCACATAGTGACACCGATGCTTTTGTTGCGTCAGTTGTAGGTTCTGATGATAACGAATTATTCGTTAGAGAAATGCTCAAAAGACCCAGAATTAAGTAGGTACTTACATAGGTATTTATTTGGTTTTCGTAATTACTGCGCATTGGAAATGAAAAATTTTGTTAGAAAAGCCAATACACGCAATTTAGATCCGAAAAAATTGTTTCATAGTACTTTTTATTGAATATCATATGTTATTCAAATCCGTTCAAACCCAATATAAAGATCTGCAACAAGTATAAAGAGGAATTCAAGATCTGCAGGCTCGATTCGTAGCTCAGTTGTCTGAGCGGTAGACACGTAGAA
>NW_020654466.1:4198289-4236952 GCF_003589595.1 Hyposmocoma kahamanoa
TTTACGTCCCATTACCACACGGTTTTCCACTAAGAATGGGGTTTATACTACAAACTTCCACCATTCTGGCCAAATGCTTGCGGGTTAGGGCCTTTATACGTTTTCCAAGCGTCGTGAATAGTGTTGGCTGACTGACATATATAAAAAACTCGAGCCCGAGAGTGTATTTATAAATTCGACTCAATTTCGCACGACTCGATGGACTAAAATACTCACGAGTCCGAGTCAAGTCGAGCGCGAGTCATTAGGGCACGGAATAGAGCTTAAAAAGAAATCGAGTCGTAAACTCAACTCGAGTTTTGAACAAAACTCGAGTACGAAAACTCGAAGCGATTTGTACTCTACAAAGTAACGAGTACGACAAGCAAGGTTCAATTTTACACAATTACTATTGTCCAAAATTAAATAAAGAACAGAAACCCAAAACGAAGATATTATTCACTTACTCTACGGCTATAACACTACAGTTTCACACATCATCCCACAACACCGCACACCATACTCCAGCTCCAATCGTTACATAAACAGACTCGAGCGCGACTCGCTACATAAATGACTCGAGCACTAATGTCAAACTCGAGTCTATTCAAAAACTCGATAGGCTCGTAATACATCGAGCAGTGGAATCTCTGTCTTTATGAGTCGAGTCTTATGAATTGGAGTCGAGTCCTAATATACGCAGGCTCTCGAACTCGAGTTTTTTACAACACTAGACGTGAACCGTCTTCGATGTGCAGGTTACATCGGGATGTTTTCTTTCGCCATTAGCGAGAGTAGAGAGACTACTCAACATTCTAACGTAAATTATAAAAGTCATAGGTACCTACATACCCTACAAACGTTAACTATCTACACTATACTCTAAATACACAATGGAAACTATGGTGCACTAAATGCAACACTAAAATCAATATTGTAAGAACGTCGTCAACGATACTATTGCATCGCAATAAAGTTTATTATAAAAGTCAATATTATTTTAGGTAATAAAGACGTAATATGACCTTCATCTTCTTCAACGAAGTTGTCACCCTCATCCACCACATTAGCAGCGATAGTAACAGTGGGATCAAAAATACTTCGCAGCACAGCTTTGTCCCTTTCGCTAAGATTTTCCAATCCTGACATAACTATTACCTACACAAATATTCAATTTATT
The DNA here is from genome assembly GCF_003589595.1 of Hyposmocoma kahamanoa. Taxonomy (NCBI): domain Eukaryota; kingdom Metazoa; phylum Arthropoda; class Insecta; order Lepidoptera; family Cosmopterigidae; genus Hyposmocoma; species Hyposmocoma kahamanoa. The sequence continues at coordinate 4,199,449 of NW_020654466.1, forward strand.
AAATTTTAAAATAAACACGACTGTTCTGTGTTCAATCTTTACGCGGACTAAACCTGAATGCTTAAAACCAGTTCGGATTGATAATGAATTCCACTTGATCGTGTTGAATCAACATTTTACGTCCTCATAAGTACGGCTATAACATAAAGTTGCTTGTAGTGTCTCGTTTGTTTCTCGCACTAGGGTAGGAAGACCTCCAGGCTGTCTATGTATCAGACAACGGTATACGTATATACATCGTTTTTACTACTGACCTGGCTTTTTTTTAATATAAATTTAGAAATTAATCATTATAATAGGGGCTAAATTGAGGATTTGCCATGCTGTATAGGCGAAATCAAACAAAAAAAGTTACATTGAAAATAATATATATTTTATCAAAATACACACCAAAATTATCGATACACTACGCCCCTATAACTACATTGCGCAAGAATAATAGGGAACGGGAATCCACAAAAATCTGAAACTCATTTTCGAATACTTCATACTTTAGAATGAAATATGTTTTAAATTGCGGGAAAATCTGGTGGTCAGTAGCATTTAGGTCAGTATTATATGCAGTGTTGCGAAGAGCTTCAACATACAAATCCTGGACCTCTAGAAGACGGATATTTGATCGGCAACACGTGTGCTGGTGTTATCAGTGGTGGATTTGCCCTAGCCCGGTAGGTCCGGGCCTAGGGCGGCCAGATTTTAGAGGCGGTCAATCGTGACAAAAATTGACTAATGATAACAAAAAATAACTGAAAGTACCTAAATATTGTAAAGGCTCACGCACATTATGGCGGTCCGCACTGCACCGTTTCGTATAACAATAATCTTCCTAAATCATTTTTTTATGTATAAAATATAGATATGTTACATATGATGATGAATGAAATGTAAAATCACTACATATAATCACTACCGCGTCTGTCTGTCGTCTGATCGCGATAAATTCAAAAACTACTGAACGGATTTTCATGCGGTTTCCACCAATAGACAGAGTGATTCATAAAGAAGGTTTAAGTGTATAATTTATTAAGGTTTTGTGCAAATTGGCTGAAATATGAGGATAAATGTTGAAGATCATGACGGCTGGGCGCTGGATGATTTTTTCATTATAGTTCACTAAATTTCTGAATCGATTTCGATAAAAGTTGGCAATAAAGTAAATTCATTATGGTCTACCAGAATATGATGAGTGCTGAGAAAGGTGCGGCTGGTGCCGACTCCATGGCCCTGGGCTGAGGGCGGCCAAGGCTGCAACTGGGTGTTATCATGTAGAAGTAGGACGATCGGTTGACTAGACGTGGTTATTTTGGGTAAAGCGGACAACTATCATGGTTGTACTAGATCTCAGGAAGTTATAGTGTATCGTAGGTGGATCAACAAACAGTTACCAAAAATGTTTTGTGGGTAAGGTACTTTTATGGACACTGTTTGGGATTGTCGCCAGGATTCAAGCACTTTTTTCGTCGTTTGCGATTATCATAAATAAACCATTTTTCATTATATCAACACACCTCTCTTCTTTCAAACTCTTGTCTCTATAAAGATCATTAAGACAATGCAAGCTTTTCTCTCTCGCGTTGTCCGTTGTACTTTGAATATAATTGTGTGGAACCTACTTGTCTAGGTTTTTTAATTTACCTACCAATTAGGCGGAACTTCGTACCTATTGATTCATTTCATATTATAAGATACTGCCTCCTTGGTGCAAGGAATCAAATTCAACAATAACTTGCGACAGTCGTCCACGAGACTATCTACTGATTCGAGAGATAGGGTTTTCCGGAGACTACGGGCTTGACGGCAAGACCAGGGTACGGCGGGCGTCCGGACCAAGCTCTCCGCCGGTCGTACGCCTTCACGACCGTCTCTGGCGGACCCGGACTTGGGTATGGACTCGCCGGGATTTATTGTTAGCTGCAGGGAACGGACACGTTCGTCTGCACCGGTGGTGTGTGGCCGGGCGTTCGTCTCACGACCACGTGAGTCGTCCTTTAAGTCGGTTGGCTATGTCCGGATATTGTCGCAGAACACTGCCATTTGGCATCTCCGGCACTAGCCCGGAGAGCTAGTAGAGGATTTATCTAGATATCTTCCGGTCCCTCCGGCCGCGTAGGAATTTGGAAACTGTAGAGACGCTGTTCATTCGGCGTCGGGAAGTGAGCGTGACTTACAGCTCCGCCACCAAAGAGATTTGGTAGTCGGCGGCTCAGCGGTGGCAACCGTTAATCGTGCGGAGCGCGGCGAGAAGTGAGCGTGCCTACAGCTCCGGTAAAAATAGGGAGGGTGCTGTACGTGCACTGAGGGTGCTGTACGTGCACTGAGGGTGGTTCACCTAAGGCATTAGCCTTACAGAGAACCGGATGAAGTACGTGCAAACGTGTTAATCCGGGGTTAGGACCTGACTTACGGCCGCTTTCTATATTCAATTTCAGTCCATAATTTGCTGTCTAACCTTGAATAGTCAATCCAAATCCTATTTTTACTATTTCAATAACCGATCGATGGATCGTTATTCCGATCTTTTGTTTCAATCCATCTGTGGGATGGATTGAAACAATGGATGGTATGGCATTTTTAGATTGACATTTGCATGGTAGTGACAGTTGTGCGCTTTCAATATCCAATCCATAGTTTTGACAAATCGGATTTTGCACGTGTTCGATCTATAGTAGCGATCCTCCAATTTTGACCGATTGTACTGTGTAATCGTGTAAAAATGGAAGTTATTTTTAAGTGATAGCGACTGTGAACTTGAACAAAATTTGTTTTACCTGAAATAATGCCGTTTATCAAAGTCAAATCAAAACGGTATTTTTATAATTTAGATTATTTATCACGTCACGAATACGAACAAACATCAACAAAACATAAATTGGCATTAACATTTCGCCGCTGCCGCTGCCCGCCGTCCCTTTATTTTTCTCCATCCTATATGGCCGTCCCGCTCGTTTGACAATAAACGTTCCCGTTCTGGACAATAGACGTTCCGTTCTGTTCCTCGAAACACGTTATTCTTGACGTACTTACGGTTTAAATATTTTATACTTGAAAGTTTGCAATTAATTTATATATATGTATAAATAAATTAATCTTAGAAACATAACCACCATTTGATTCACTAATTTATGCAATGATCATCAGAGAGAGCGAGGAAATTTACGACCGATTCTTTTTTTTTTTAAGGGCGCTAGAGCCGAGATAGACATATTGAAATACAGATTCGACAGCGATCGATGGATCGAATAAAATCCGGATACAAAATAATATTAGATTCAGGATCAAATATAGAAAGCGGCCGTTAGATGGTCCCAGCGCGGGTTCGCTCACACAGGTCATAGTGCCCTTCCCGCATAGCCAAGAGGTTGATAGGGAGGGTCACTATAAACAAAACTTATGTAGAAAGACACGGACGGGACTGTCGTCCACAAGACTCGTTCAAATTAAAATTTCCATTGCGGGATCGCGCACAATAAATTGTTGTATTAGTGCATTATTTATTATAAAAATTTATATTACGTATAAGGATCGGATACAACAGGGATGTTGTATCCGATTGTTATACGTAATCTTTTGACTAGTTTGCGCTCCATTAGTAGGTAGTACCTACGTCGAAACTCGTATTAAAAATTATACGATTTTATGCCGTGTCCGTCTGATTTCAAAGCGAATGTAAAATTAGCCTAAATAAAAACCAATAAACAATGCCAATATTTTGAAAACATAAACATTATAGTTGAATAGTTTCCGATTTGAATATTTCACAGTGGGTTATAAGTTCACAACGGCAATCTAAATACTTACTAAGGAGGACTAACTCCATGCGTAGTCTCTATAAAGTTTTGAATATTGCAGTGTTCAAAATATTGCCATCTTAGCGTACTTACCTATAAGTGCAAACCCTAAACAGCTTAATAGAAAACAAGTTGGTTCATAAACAACCAAATTATCTAGGCGACAATCTTGGAAATTACGCAAATTGTCCTTGACCAATTAATAATCCAGGAATCTATGAGATCTTTATCTGTACGTATGTCAAATATATTGCCAATGTAGGAATTTTTACGTAAGTGGTATCTTCGAATTAATTAAATGGAATATTAAAAGTCGGTACAACCTCAAATAGCTTTGGCTGATTCCACATAACAGTGAACGTATTGTCTCTATGGAAAAAATGTATAACAAAATTGAGAATGTACACCGATTAATACAAGGTGAGACAACACGATTCCTAAAAATTTTCAAGACATAAATAAACACAAACTTACCGAAAATTTACAAGAAAACCGCTGTACCGTACCCAATAGGTATTGGGTACAGCGGAAAAAAAATTTTTCCGCTGTACCCAACGATAATTTTTTTTCCGCTATATAGTTTGGTTGTACCCAATAGGTAATGGGTACAGCGGAAAAAAAAATTGTATATGTGTAGTAAGTACTACCAAATTTTTTTTTATATTAACTGAACTAAACGGAACACCTAAGTATAGTATGCGATATACTTACATTTTTCAAAGGGCTTTTATTCGTTTGTAAAAAAAATAAATTCTGAAATACAGCCAGTGTCCCTGCAGCTTAAACTATCGTCCTCTAAGCCCTGTCGCTCGACCCAAGCAAAACGAACCATATTAATTAGTACGGGTAACATTTGAATTGGATCTAAGGTAATATAAACTTTTTAAGATGTGACACGAACGAATTACAAATAAAAAACTATACATATTTTTAACAATTTTAATAATGTCTTCGGTTAAAATATAAATTTAAAAACTAAAAATACCTATTCCTTACAAATAACAAAGAGAGTACGTTATTGGCTGGTAATATGCGACGTACTTTGCGCGTACGCGAACAACTGCGAATTTAGATTGTAAGAAATTCTGGATTCCTTGTTCCAATAGAATGAAGTTCAATCTATACAATATCAAACTTTACAGCAAGGCACAAGGTAATACGTGAAACAATTTTTCATTTAAATGTACCACGCACGACGTTCGTAGGAAAGCGTTGAGCCATTTTACATGAATTTTTAAGCACACATTTTCAAGCCCATCCATGCACACGTAAGCAGTAACAAGACGGTCACTAATAGGTGCTTCCGCCCGCATTGTTATACATAGCGTACTAAATACAGATATTGTGCTGACGTGTGTTGTAGTAGCTTCTCAATGAGTCAGAATGGGCTGGGAGCTGTGACATTGTTTAATAAAACGATTGTAGATGTAGATATGTAAAACGGGAACAATATAGGTATACAATGTTTTGACTAAACAGTGCAAGGCTCCCCAAAAACTACGTGGCTTATTGAAACAGTTTCAAATAAAGGTATACGGTTACTAAGGGAATCACCACATTTATTGATACGAAATTAAGCCAGTTAGAAAAACTTTCACATCTTTTTTTTATAATATCAAGTGACGGGACGAACAAGTCGTGCGCCAGATGGTAAGCTACACGCCTGTTCATAACAATTGCAGTGCCACTTAGAGCTATAAATTGCAAATATCAGAGGGGCACTGCCATTGCACCAGTCACTCTGACACATAAGTTGATAAGTCCCATGTGCCTGTAATTTCACCAATGCCCTTACCCTTCAAAACCTAAACGTAGTAATGCTAACATTACTGCTTGGCGGCAGAAATAGGTAAGGTTGCCACCTTACCTATTTCTATATATACCTCTCTGGACGAACTGTTTCACAAGGAAGTTACTAAATATCTGTACAATAAGAGCGAAAAAGACGATATGCGTCTTCGTGCTCTTCGCTGTTATTGGGTGAAGTTAAATCTTTATCTGACTCAAGCCGGTTCTGTGTTGAAGGTGTGGTAATTCCCTAAATCGTACGTCGTCGTGGCGTCGAACAATTTGGCAAAATATTTCAATAATCTAGCAAGCAATAAATATTAAACATTGGCACTAAAATTTGTTCATAATCGTAATTAATGTTATGAACAGCAACATATTTACAAATCCCAATCAAATTTCACATCGAAATAAATATCATGCCTAATATTATCAGATGATGTTCGATAGATGGCGTTACTATGATAAGAGATTTTATTTCTTGAAGATTACGGCTCAATTTACATTGCTGCGGAATGGAATGGAAGCCCATTTTTGCAACGAAATTGTACACAGCACAATGAGCTTTTTGTTAATTGTGTAACATACAAAATAGATACAGTAGCTGGTACGGTAGACAGGTATCAAGGTAACTGCGGGAATTCTCGAGACGATATCTGTTTAGCTCGTATCTAGTTAATACGTTACACATTTGTTTTTTACAATAATTATAACTTTTTTATAACAACCGACCTCAAAAGTCTATTTGCAAAGTTTTATTGAAACCGGATACCGGAAATTGCGCTAAACCGGATTCATCCCCTAGTTTACCACACTTAAAGGTATTTTCTTCAAAATTTAAATGGGACCAAAACCGAAGTACCCTCTTTCCAACAAAAAATAATCATCAAAATCGCTTCAAAAATCGTAACCGCGTAACATACACACAAAAAAATACAGTCGAATTGAAAACATTGTTCTTTTTTGAAGTCGGTCAAAAATTCGCTTCCGTTTCGTTTCGCAGCAATGTAAATTGAGCGTCAATATTCCAATTCCGGTGTACTTGCTGGTTACTCATAAACACTATCACGATGCAAAGGTAATAAATCAGTTTTCATCTCAAAGCACCTTAATTCCATGTGTAAATTATGCTTTCTTGCATTGGTCTGTGAATCCTATAGCGTCTTTAAATTGTAGATTAGTTACTACATCATACTAATGAGTGGATAATAGTCACTTAGCACACGGAAATTAACGTTACCTACGGTCCGCACTGCATGGTCACAACACACAAAGAAACATTTTTAATACCCGTCCAATAAAGTAGTGTGTGTTGTACCGAGTCAAAGACCATCCCCTTAAAATGAGATCTCTCGGTTCAGTCACGCCATCTAACGATTATGGGGGAACTTCGTTGTTTCAGTGCATTAGTATATAAATAATTCGTAAGAGATATTGCCTTTCCCCTGCAGTGGGACATAACAGGCTTACAATAATAATCAATAAATAAGATAAACTATGATCAAACGTGAGGCTGATCAGGCGATTTTACTTTGGTCCTAAAAATGATGGACAGTTTCATAAGCACCGTGCTGCATAGATTTTAAGACTCGTTATTATTCACTAAATGATTGTCACTAATTATAGGTTTCTTACCACGGTATGACTTATTTTTATTTTTCCGATATTGGAGACACGTTCCATTAAAAGAACTTGTAATTAGTACCTAACAGCAGTTCCCAGTTAAAGGTATGAGATTTTTAGTTCTATTAACTATACAGTAACCTTTTTGTGGGCTCATCGTCACGGTTTAGCAAACGGTACGTCAGATTAGCAAACCAAAATATAATCGTGATCAGCAATTCGTGGGATTCTCGTTTATGTCAAAATAGACTAATCGTCGTAAATTTTAAAACCTGTTTTATTTAATGTCTACACTATGGTGCAATTTGTAAGGTTAATATTTCCGCTGGGAACTAAGACAAGGTAATTATCCATTATGCAAGACAACTTGCTTCGTAGCGGCTAGTAAACTTTTGAAAATTATTACGAGTTCTTTCGTTTACGCGATTGCTGCACATTATCTCACTAATCAAGTGCGAGTTTGATGTAAAATTCTTCTTGCGTAATAGAAACACATCCTAAACAGAATTAATTTTAAATAATAAAACCCTATAAGACGGCATTCCTAATATCGTCGATGTTTTGCAGAAAGGGCGAAAGTGCCAATTCGAAAAATTTTTCAAATTTTGTTTTGTTTTAGTTTTTCACGGCTGTTTTAAAATATTTACGTTGTTTTAAATTGAATTTTAAAACTTAAACTTAATTAAAACCAAAATTGAATTATATATTAAAATGAAGATGAATTATATATAGTATAAAACACGACGTAAATATTTTAAAACAGTCGTTAAATCCTAGAACATGCTCCCCCTGAAAAAAAAGAAATGGCGCTTTCGCCCTTTCTACAAAACACCGACGTGATGGAAAAAAGTAAAGTAAGAATAGATATTCAGATTTTCAGAAGTAGAAAAGTTTTATAAAAACAAATTCGATGATTACATTTATTATATGTGGCAAGGATATCGATGGCGACATGAAATGAACAAAAATTTTTTTTTTCTGTTATTAATTTTTACGTACATCAAAGTTCCATGCGATTATCATTACCTTATTACGTTATTACACGTTGCACCATAAGGACTTTACAATTACAAAAATATTTTTGTATTCTAGCTCATCTATCAAAGCTCAGTGATTATGAAATTTTATTGTATATATAAAACTTCCAAAGTCGAGCTAGTAAATATATAATCTTATAGAAACATGGAGAACTGCAATAATATACATTAATTCCATCTTAAAAGGCTCATTAGACGGGAGGATCACATTCTGGACCAGTTCCGCTGCGGACACGCAGATCTAGAAAATGCCTACCAATTTGTGGTCCACTACGACCCATATCACACGGTCCAGTACGAACCACATCCCAATAATCTGTATGAACCATATCCCATGGTCCAGATCATTTCATAAGATTACAATCACGCGTCGACTGATAAAACAATAATATTATTTTTAAACAGTAGTGAACGCCTGTAGTACTTATTGTGTAACTAATCGGTTGCTGAGGTAGCAGTAGCTTCACCAAGGTTTTTCTGACGATATTCAATAGCAAGTTGATTGAAAAAAGTGCCTACCAAATTAGTCAATTGTTGTTATGTGAAAAGATAATAAAAAAAACTCTTTCATTGATAACTGAAATGAGTAGACAAGCCACTTGGCACTTTTTTCAATGAACTTGTTATTGAATAGCGTCAGAAAAATCTTGTTGAAATTATCCCGTGTGCACTGCGACATAACTGTTACGTAAATTGTCAGTCCTGTCGCACCGCGCAGCTACCTCAGTTAGTCGGTAGGCCAGTAGCAATACACAATCTCGAAATTGATTTTTGACTACTTGTGTTTTTTAAAAGTGAAGTTTGGAAATATATACAGTACACCCTTTTACGATACAATCATAATTTCATTTAGTCTACGTTAGACTAGGACAAAGCTCTGTCGTTCTTTGTTGGTCTACGTAAAACAGCCTACCCATTCTGGATGTGGAGTCGGAGAGTAAGACTCAATTTACGTTGCCGTGAAAGCGAATTTTGTAACGAAAACTGGTAAAACAAAATGGTATAATGAGCTTAATCTCGCGTAGTCTCTCGATTTCCCGCAGCTATACTAAAAATAATCTAAGATGATCGCTGTGACAGTTCATATAAATCTACACAATATAAACTTGTAACGACGTGCACTAATATACTTATTTCATGAACTATTTTTATAAGCCTCGCTTTTAAGTGAATAGCTTAGAAATGAGCGGAACAACTTTTTTTTTTTCAAAAATATATTAATGTTTTTCCATAATGTGCAAAGGTTTCTTCATTACAATGCATTTGCCAAGGAATGAGGCATATCGATAAAAAGTTTTCGATTATTTAGTGAATAAATGTATAGTGCTCGTATTCATTCTTAAAGTATGAATTTTAATGATAGGTAATGAATTGAGATGTAAGTGTTGTTACTTTTTTGAAACCTATAAATGAATGATATGGTAAACGTTTTTTAGAAATGTACTAAAACACCTACTGAAATTGCATTTGAACTGTAATTCTGTATTTTATGCCTTCAATATAATACAAAACACTTCACATCTATACATTGTTCAGAATACATCAGAAAAATAAAATCCTGAGAAAGAACTTTTGCTTCAAAAATCAAATACACTAATTTATCGACTTTACCTCAACCCTATGATAAACGTCGAATGAAGTGTCACAGGGATCCTACTTTGAGTTTAGTACACCGTTTTGTATCTAGTTTGTACGTTACACAATTGGCAAAAGGTTAATGAACCTTTTGCATAGCATAATGATGCTATGTACAAAAAAGTTCGCTTCCAGCTTTCCGCAGCAATGTAAATTGAACAAAGCCTGTTTTTGTCTAATTACAATAAGCTGTTTAAATAGAGTATTATGACTATATTTTCAAGTTAAATGGAAAATTTCATAATCAATATCATGATATGCACAATGACATAGTAATGTTTACAACAGCACATTTTCATCAAAATAAAAAAAAATATGACAAATGGAGAGAACTAAATTCATTAGTTGATTTTTGGCCGAAAATTTATTCTAGATACTTATAATAAGGTCGTTTGCAAATGTTGTAAATAATCACCCTCGAATTTATAATACTATAAAGCATGACACTTCCGGCTGCCAGACACAAATGTTCTTAACACTATTAATAATATTACAAGCGCAAATGCACGACAAAAGTTATTGACAAATTATAGGCCATCCCTAAATTGTTGTATTGTACTTTTTACTTACAACCCCCGACACAAAAACAGGGGAGTTATAAGTTTGAAACTTGTCCGTGTATCGTAGCTCTCAAACGACTGAACTGAGATCAAAGCGATTTTGTTATTTGAAGGCTAATTTGATCAAAATGGTTCTTAGCTGTTTGAGGAACAGCCTTTTAACCCTTAAATACTATACGGGTCCCACGACGATTCACATTTTTGATATACTAAACGCATCTAAAAAGTTACTATCCCCTTCTACCGTGTAGGTACACGGTAGGAGGGGATAGTAACTTTTTAGACGCTTCCATTCCGTTCTGTTCTGTTCCGCAATAATGTAAACTGAGCATAAAATCAGTTACAACAAAATTGCCAGATTTAGTAAGATTTTTATTTTTAGAAATCAGTAGGTCTCTGGTTTTTCTGAAAACTATGCCAGGCAAAATTGTTTTTATGTTCTAACTTTGAAATGCAATACCAATTAAACACGGCTTGATATGGATATCAGACGCGCCTTCTCTGTGATCTTACGAACACAATCTATAGACAAACATAAAATATTCACAACACGAGCAAACGACAAAAAAAATGTATCTAGTACCACTTTTACAAAATTATTATGTCAAATTATCTATCTACATTGATTAACATACCTACTTACAAACATGATTGCCACTAAACGTAGGTAAGACAGTAAGGCTTGTAATTAGACGATTATTCTATATCACAATCCTTCGAGTTGCAGGACATGCAAATAAAACTAACCCATGTTCGTCACATAAGAATCTAATAAAAATTTTAACTTAAACAAACTTAAGGAAGTCATCATACTCAGACGCGGAGTTTTCGTTATTAAGCCGATCAGAACAAGCCTCCAATTAATCTGCTTTTACACGGGGTCAATTGACGAGCCATTCCACAAAGCCAAGCCATTAAGCCAGTCTAGTGAAAATTGCGAAATTCGCAACGTCAATCTACACAACAGCCAGTACTACAATAAGTTTCTTTAAGATTCTTTACTAAACGGCAAGGCAAACTAGTGAAGTGGCTCGGGATGCACGTTCACACAAGGGCATTACATGAGCCAATTCAAGGTACGGTCCTTTATCGATCGCGTCCGTACAATCCGTCATCGTCAGGACAATCAGCTTATGGCTGGTTTACACGTATTAAGTGACAAATTAAATCGTTGACCTCAGATCAGGGAGGTTCACCCGCCGAATTCAAACTTATTGGTAAGCGGAGGAAAAAAAGTAACCAGGATTTCCTTAGTAGCGGCAAACGAACTGGAAACAGCCAATTTGATTTTAACGTGAAAATGTTAATTTTATTTAGGCAAGTAGGCTATCGTTCACGTGTTTTAAGTGAAGCTAGCACGTAAGTACTTTGACATTTTTCAAACAATCCGTTAGTCCGCCAAACGTTTTAAACTTCAAGCCACGCCTACCGAGAATGTGCCAGGTGCGGGTGAACGAGGATAGAGGTGCGTCCGCTATTTCGTCAAAAAAATAGGTTTGATTCTAATCCACTTATCAATCGATGATTACTTAACAGCTGTTAAGTGACTGTTTACACGCATAAGTTAATTACTTCGTCACTTAATATATGAAACCAGCCATTAATGCAATTGTAAAAACATAATCGGTAGTGCCGGCTGCAGTGTATAAGGGGGCGCCGAGCGCCCCTCGCGGCGCAAGCGAGATAAATAGGCTTTGCTTTCAAACATCATTTATAATTGCACTTACAATTTCCGATCACTGGGAAAAGGTAACTGTAAATTTTCCATTTAGATCGCGTGAATACTAGAGGACGCCAGTGTATTGATTACACCCGGGCGCTACGTGGGCTAGCGCCGGCGCTGATAACCGACTCAAATCGATTCTGCGTCATAACATAAGTGTGACGACCCCCTTATGTAAATGTTACTTTTAGGCGAAAGGTGGCGTTAGTGTCGACCTTTAATCATGTAGTCTATAAGACAAAACTAAAGTTCCGTCAAAGAACGTAATATGGCGGAGTTCACATTGAGACTTGTCAGTCTCTTCTGTTAACATGTTTGGCTACATCTAAGCCGAGGTACCTTTTTATGTATATGTCCTTTTCTTTTATATTAATCTTGTAAATATAAAGGAACACAAACAGGACTAACTGTTTTTTTTTTGCGTGACCTGCATTGTAGACTTACGCTAGACTTGGTATAAAAACGCTAGTTTTGTTTTGATCACCGGTTTATAATTATTTACCTTGTGTCATATTAAAAATTGGTAATTATATAACCAAAACAAAGACTAGCATCCCTTACATTCACCTCAGTCACTCTTGCAATGCCACCTTGCTTTATTTGTGTCCACTACGTAACTTTAGTTTATATTTTGAATGTAATCGGTTTGAAATCGAATTTTGTTATATGAACTACGCCCTTAGTTTATCACATGTATGTACCTCATAAGTTTATTAAGCTATACCGTACATGAGAAAAAAACGCAAGAAATGAATATAACTCGTGGGAGTACAGTTTCTCTTGTCCGGCTACAGTCTACTACAACATTCATGTGACTCGTGCAACGTAATTTTCGCAAATGAATTGGCAATTTAGGGAAAACATCGTTACTTTTTTAATAATAGTGGCTTAAACAAATTAGTATTTTTTTTTTACTGTACAGCTATACACATGGTGAAATTCCAGGCACATGAGACTTATCAACTTATGTCTCAGGGTGACGGGCGCAGTGGCAGTGCCTCTCAGATCTTTGTGTTTTAAAGGTGGCACTGTAACTGTTATGGTCAGACGCGTCGCTTAACATCAGGCGCACGACCTGTTCGTCCTGGCTCTTGATATCATAAAAAATAAATCGGATCATGCTGAATTTATAAATATAAATATCATATAATATAATTTATAAATATCACAAAGTCTTATTACTTTTTGTGAAATGACTCCACTGTTATAATTTTATTATATTAATACAAAAATCTAACATTAAAAAGTTCCTTCGGTCCGGCTGGATTCGAACCAGCAACTTCAGCATACGCTCTGACGCTCTCCCAACTGAGCTACGGAACGAATCAGCAGACATTACAATTCTTCTACGTGCTTATTGCTGATGTTTGTTTTTGAATTTTAAAGATTTTTTGATGTTTTCTTAGTTTTCGATCTTTGTATTAATAATGATTAGTTAAAATAATCACGTGACAACATTTGGCCAGTGCAACTGTTTTCAATCTCTCGGCAATCGTCGTGTTTCGGCTATTTTCGGATTACTATCAGTTGCCCTTTGCACTTCATGCAGACCGGAAGCACTCAATTGACTTGCAGCTACATAGCTACTACTCTTCATTTGGTTATTTTTGAAGGTCTGTAGTGCGTCAGGAGTTTTTAGTTCACAACTTAATTAGCTCGCTATTTTGCTTAGTCGAAGACAGTTTGTTTTTCAAATCTTAGCCTAAATCAGTTGCGAAATACACCCAACAATAACACCACTTTAATGCATTGGAGATTTGAAAGCAGTAGGTAATTTGTAATCAATATGACAATTATTGTTCAGTGCTAAAGTGACTTAAACAATCGTGTCCAAACCAATGAGGTTTTGTACTAAAACGTAAATATGTATAATCAAACGTGTGGTGCTATTTCCGGCAAAACAAAAATACAATACAATTAAGAACAAAGAAATGACATTTAGACGACCTCGGTGGCCCAACGGTTTGCACTGTGGACGCTGGACAAGGAAGTCCTGGGTACTGGTAGGATCAATTTGAGAAAACTTTTCTAAATTGGTTCTAGCCAGGGTGTTCAGGGTAGTGCCCCAGAGTGAATTCCGTTGCTCACTGGTACTCATTGTACAGGGAAACCACTAGTTTGAAACCGTAACAGGAGTGCTTGTCTGACAGATTATTATCAATTATATTATTATTTTTAAGAAAAATAATTCGTGTGTGAAAATAGTTATTTTCAATGAGGACATAACAGTTTTGTATTTCAATAAAACAGAATAATTGACATATCGAGCTGAAATCTATCCCAGGTGCAGTGCACGTGTTTGTTACATTTAAGAATGGAATTCGATCTCGTTCATATGACCACCGCGAGCACGATTGAAGTTAGCCAAACAATCGATCTATTGAAGAGGAAATACGATAATAGTGTAACCTCGTCGAATGGCCACCTCGCTCATGCGATCTAACGCCGTTTGGTTACTTTTTGTGGGTTTACATTTAGTCGGTGGTTTAACTGCCTCCGTGGCCGAACGGTTACCATGCCGGACTGCCACGCAGAGGTCCCAGGTTCGATTCCCGGGCCGGGAGAAATATTTGCGCGACCTACATTTATTTGTCTCGTGAGTTTGGGTGTAATTTGTGGTTGTCTATGTGTGTGTCCATGGGTTTCTCTAGTGCGGGGCTATGTTGAGTGTGTGCGTTATTATATCAACAAGCCAACAACGTCAAATGAGCTCAGGAACTATATCAAACGCGATATTGCTAACATTTCGTTTGATATGTGAGGAAGAGTGGTGGAAAATTGGCTCAAAAGAATTGGACGCTGCAAACATGCTCGTGACGGTTATACGAACGAGATCGAATTCCATTCTTAAATGTAGGATGTGTACTACATCTGGAACAAATTTGAGCTTGATATTTCAATTATACTGTGTTTTATTGAAATACAAAATTGTAATGTTCCTATTGAAAAACCCCTAACAAACAAAAATAGGTAATTACGTACCTACATAGTACACGATTTTCTCCGACAAGAGTAGGCAAAGCTGAAGTCGGAAGACATCATGATCTCTATCCTCTAACTCACACTTAACGTATCTTTATTCCAGTCAAATTGTTTTAACATTTTTTCATTTGTTACACAGATTCCCCAAGAAGAACGAGTGAGAAACTTTTACGATTTACAATATTTATTTAAAAATATAATAGGAAGAGGCAACCTCAAATGGCCACACTCGTGAAATGGCCACGGATTACTGTCATGGACTCAAATTAACCAAGTATGCGAAGCTGTATAGTTTCGATTCGATTGACAGAAATTTTATTATATTGTTCCATAACCGAATTTGTGACTTTATTTAAAACTACTGTCACGAACTGTTATTAACATTACGTCTATCACTACTTTTTATAAAATAATTACTATACTTCTTAACATATTTACATTTTTTTTAATGTACTGTGATGCCAGAGTAAATTGTTAGTTTCTTTAAACTTATCCCCTCACTACACAAGTTTCAATTAATAATCTCATACATGAAGAGTTCTTAGGTTTCCGCGAATGTTACCCATGTTCAGTACAATAAAATCTCAAATATAAATAAATAAATAAATAAATGTAATAATATTATTTTGCATAAATAGTAAATTTTAAATTTTTGTTGTGGTCAACAACTGGCCATTTCACTCTCTCTTTTATTTAACAGGCTAAAGTATAGGCGTAGTGTAGTAAAGTATAATCGCGTAAATTTGTTTTTTCAAACAAACCAACGTTTCGGGCCCTTTGTCTACAGGTCCCATGATCAGGACTAACAAACGAGTGGAATATATGTCATTTAGACCTGAACAAATAGTTTCATTTCTAATCTCAAACTTATTACATTGCTGCAAATTGATTGCTCATACCATATTAAAACTCCATTTGAAAACACCAACATTGGGACACAATGCGCAAAAGCCATGTGATTGGTTTCTTAAAATTTGTGATATTATTGGGCAGATCTTTTATTCGCAAACAACCTATACTGCCCTCGTAACGAAAAAAATTCTGCCTTTTTTCGTTCTGAGGGCAGTATAGCAATGGATTCTAAAACCAACAGTCACGTGATTGGTTACTTTTTTCGCGAATAGCCGATAACAACGGATATTCGCACCAATATTCCTTTTGTACTATTTAGGTTTATCGAACAACTTCTGCCAGTTGCGTTGCCACATAGGAATATTTCATTTGGCGTTTGTGATGGTACTGTAGTAGACACAAAAGCAAGAGCATCGAAAAAACTTAACATAGGAAAATAATATGCTAAAAATATACAAGTAGCAAGTACCCTATCCTAAAAAATATACTATACACGTAGAAAAACTGGATATAAAAAAAAATGTGTTAGAGAATAACTTTAAAATTTATCAATTGTATGCACACATTTTATGATACTGTGTAATTATTATTAATGTATTATGAATTGTTATTTAATTGAATTTCATCTGTTTAATTTATTTCTTGTCAGTCAAAATATATGACAGTTTATTTGGGTTATTAAATTGATAATTAACAAATACAAATGCTTTATAATTTTCCATTTTCTTGGTGAAATATGGATGTACACTATTTTACAGTAAATAAAAGGGGACAAGTACTTTAAGATTAAATTAAAAAATAATCTGCCCCCTAATTGTGGAATTTGAAACCCAGTTCATACTGTATTGGACTATAACATTTCCAAAACATATTCTGAACTTTAGAATTTTAAATTCATAGTTGACATTTTAAGTGTGCAGTCTGAACATCGACACGGGATTACACATTTCACAGCTTGTAGTATATTGATGTTATTCAAAACACATTATATATTTGTTAAAAACATTATTTACAATCACAATAGAGTTGTGTTGAATGTATAGCTCTAAAAATAGCTTTAGTGCATTCAAAGATTACTTACATAATTGTATGTATTTTCTTTTGTAATTATTTTTACTTCAATTCAATTGGTCATTGTTAACAACACTTTGATTCAATATAATAACGGACAATTGAACAAATGGTGTACAATTCATGAGGTAACCACCGCAGCACATGTGACATTTTACCTAACACATAGTTATATATGAAATTTGGTATCAATATGACGTACAATTGTCTCTATGGTGGAACCATCCCACCACTCAGGCCGGAAAAGTATTTGTTTGGCCTACATTTATTTCTCTTGTGAGTTTGGGTGTAATTTGTGGTCTATGTGTGTGTCCATGGCACTCACAATATAAGGTTTCTATAGTGCGGCTATAAGTATGCGCAATATTTATTTATTATTTACAATTAAAAATTACCATTGTAACAAGCTTAAAGCTTAACCGCAATGATGACGTTACGGAACAGAAAGTCTGCATAAACCAATAATCATTAAATTTTAAAACGAGATACCCAACCATGTGTACTGCAAGGCCTTTTTATACATAAACATAAAAAATATATGTATAGACAGCTCCATTGTTTGCTCATTAAAGTATGACTTTACAATGTGTGATATACACATATCCGTGTAATGTGAACTGAAGTCCTAGGTGCAATGATTGTATTAATGTAACTATGATTCTGAATGTTATGCAACCAACAAGCAGCAATAGTTACCTCATTTTATGCAAAACACCTTAAGGAAGGTTCCCTGATATCCTGTTACACTAGGCCAACATTCATTGTGTACTTTAGTCTCTATGCATACAATCAATTTTGCCAGAGTGTCAATTTTGTAAAATCTCATTGCTCTCTCTAGATTCCTAGATCCATATTTCAGGTATACAATATTTATATTAAATTACAATAAATATTATTGTTCCCAAAAGTGAGCACTCTTAATTTTGTTTTTGTTTCACAATTAATAGTTGATGCTTGATTTATAAAAGCATTTTTCTGATGATCTTTATATATAAATCTTAGAGATTCAAGAGATTAAATGCTTCAATAAAGTTTTAAGCAGACCACTTAGTATTAAAAAACACGAATTAAGATCTGCACTCAAAAAATACATCGTATACCAAATTAGCAACCCTCACGTATTTTTAACACCACTATGGTGTACAAATATGTTCGCATAGTAAAAATTGTGAAACAATTTTCAGCCAATTTATATTTATTTAGCTACTACGTCACTTAAAATTTTGACTGAAGTCTTTGAAGTCAGATGGAACTTTGTGAATAACTTAGGCTTACGAGTTTTGTAGTGGTGCTACCTCCGCACGAAACCTTTGGTGCCATCAGGGCCTCGTGGAGTGCGGATAACAAGGACACCGCGCGGAGGAGGGGAAGGGAACACACCAGCGGCCGTCGCGCCGGGAGGAAGCCGCGCCAACACTTTTTTCTCTTTGCCTTTAGCCTCAATTTGACAATTCTTTTTACTACTATTTTGATTGTCATTCAGATTGTTGGCTTGGAGCTTATCTTGTAGTCTGCTTAGACTGGAAAATTGACAAATTGACACATAATTACCATATGCTAATAAACGAAAATAAGAAATATTTCTCCTTTGCAATATGATAGTTGTGCAAATGAATACTGATCCCGAGTCAACACAATCAATGCAATGTATAGAATCAATGATAATGACTACAACAGGCAATCAATCTTGAGCGTCGTCAACGGTAAATGCGCGCAAATTATAGCCACAATAAAACAGCAATATTGGTGGAAACTTTTAACTGTTATATAAAAGCGTGACGATGTAATTAGTTCTGCGTGTGTCAAGAAAAAGGGGCTTACTTATCGTCAATGACGTCCTCGGGGCTCCGCGCTTCACCCAGTATCCGCAGCCGCGCCTCCTCGTACTCTTTCTGTCTTTGTTCCAAGGTCTTTACCGGCCGAGCGCGGCTCTCGCCATTCAGCGGCCCGCCAGGCGAGTTCGTTGGCCGCTTCAAAATCCGAATAGTTGGTTCCGGCATTACGCACTGGGACCCAATACACGCGTTCTCCTCAACAATTACGTTAACCTTGCAACCTTTAAGCGCGGGACTCACTGGGGCAGGCTCACTTGACATCAGCTTAATCTTCTGATCCAACTGAAACATACAATCTTGCACATACACAACTGGACCGCAGCGACTGCCAAACAAGGTGACGGCCGCGGGAGCTCTTGCAATAACTTACGCCAATTTCGTCCATATCCTCCCAACTTTCACATACGTCAACTTCATCTTGGGCCGCCATGTTGACTGATTTTTTTTTTCATACCTTAATTGCCATAAGAAAAAAAACAACCATAAAAAAGTAGCTCATTATTAGTGCGGTAATACACGTCCGATATCGTGTCTGATGGTCGGATCCGACTATCGGATCGGATTCACTCAATACACGTCCGATAGGGATCCGATTCTTACGTCAAACTTTTTCTGGACTACCTGCATTGTTGCTAATTTATGGGAAATTCCCTAAATACAGGGAATTTCAACTCAACTACTCGTTTGGGGATTTTCTTTGGATTACGCTATGTGGGGAAAATGCTCTCGCACTCTAGAATTTTATCATATTTTTGTTACATTGATGATCACTGATAAAAACACTATTTGTTTGTTTGTTTATGGACGATATTGATATTTTTTTCAACATCGCACATGCGCTGCTTATATAGCAACATTTATATAGAATTATTAGCAAACTGCTTATATGTATAAAACTATCCGGTAGGATTAGAATCATTTTGTCTTGTAAAATTACTACTATTATCAGTCACCGACCTGAGCCTGGCTCTTAAGTAGGATGATTAAGATCAGTCGGTGCGTGTTGAGCACGCGACCCTTCCTCATTTTGACCGGTCCCCGGTGTGAAAAAAAGAATACACCTGTTGCCGAACAAAGCCGAGCAGTAGGTATTTTAAAGGACTATACACACACATCAGGGCCGTGCCCGGGACGTGGACGGGGCGTGCTAGTTTACATGAATTGGGGATCCGTCCCGGCGCCGGCCCGGACACGGATATGTGTGAACGAGTTCATACAAAATAAACGCAACGATATTTTTTTGAGCATATGACGGAGCACGGCCGAATATGTATGGGTAGACCTTAATACCACAACTTGCCACTTTTCAAGCTTAGTTAGTAAGGTTTAAACTTAATTCAACTTGTTGAGTTTATTTCTAATTATAGCTTATCGTGTATGTAATAGACGGGTTCATTTTGACTTTCTTAATTATTTGATATATTTTTAAGCATAACAATAATAATATAATAAATACTGAGAATGAATAAATATATAAGAATGAATGTGGGCAATGTGAACTTTGCGCTCCCCAAATTTGTAATCTTGATTTTTGGGGATTTTTAATAATTTGCATTGCCAACGCTGTAAATCGGACGTGTTTCGTCTCCCCGCAAAAGTATAGAGAGCGCGCCTTCAGCCAATCGGATCGGTAATAAAATCGGACGCTATTTCCGACTCGGCTACCATTGGGTGTTCATACAATTATATGGTACGAGCGCCTTCCGGTAGTCGGATCAGACATCGGCTGGAAAAAACGGACGTGTATTGTCGCACTTAGAGAGCAGTGTTCAACAAATTCTTTTTTTATACCGGTTTCGCCGGGTGTGCACTGTACGAGTACGCTCGGACCGAGATTACTCGGATGACTACTTGGACGCCACAGTGCGCTCCGATCACGAAACTAGTAGCGAGTCATCCGAGTGGACTCGATCTTTGCGTACTCGTATAGTGAAAACCCGGCTTTAGAGCAACTCTAATGCCATGTGGTTTATTTGTTTTGTTGACAGTTGCTGTTGGCAAATGAAACTTGCTATGAGTGCGGTGTGTAAAATATAGGTTCTAAAAGTGTTATTTTTACAAAACCTGCAATTTTTTTCATTATGAATTAATTGTCTTAACAGGTAAGCGTGTGTAATGCTTTTCACAAAAACAAACGTAGAAACCCTGGTATCTTACAAAAATAAAAATCAGAACTATACGTTGTTTAGGTTATGTTAACAATTTATTTAGACTATATTTTTCGTTATTGCAGATATCACCATGGGTTCGAAGTCGTTTGTAACGTCAGCCCTGACAGGGCTGACGTCGGCTGACCCTGACTCGGTACAGTTCCTGATGTTCAGTGATGAAGATATCAAGAAACTTAGCGTTGCGAAAATTACTAATATGACGTCTTTCGACGCGATGGGAAACCCTACAAAAGGAGGTTTGTATGACTCCGCGATGGGCCCCGCCCGAGACAGGTTCGATGCTTGCGCCACCTGTCACAATACAATGTTGCACTGTCCTGGACATTTTGGTCACATAGAACTACCTCTCGTCGTAGTGAACCCACTTTTCATGAAGACAATTTATACACTATTCCGTATCAGTTGCCTTAAATGTTGCAAAATACAAATGGATGATAAAATGAAATTCATGTTGAAGTTGCAACTTCAACTTATTGATAGTGGTCATGTGACTGCAGCTCTTGACTTGGATGGTTTCATAGGTGACATCAAAGATTACAAAAACGATACAGATAGCTCACCAAACAAATCTAGCAAAGCAATCAGGAAGTTCCAAAAACTATTAAAAAAAAGTGATCCAGTCACGGCTACTTTTCACAATAAAAATACAGATAAATTGCGAACAAAAACTTTGAATAATTATTTTAAAGCCATAAATATTGCTAAAAATTGTATGTATTGTACAAGTAAATTAATTAAAATAACGACATCTGAAGGTAAATTGATGTACAATGTGACTGCTGATGGCCAAACAGAAGGAAAAGGTAAAAGTGTTAAAATTTTGATGCCTGATGAAATCAAGCGCTATTGCACTTCAATATGTGAAAATGATGAAGACATTTTGATACACTGTTTACCAGTTCTCAAACATTCTAATATTAAACCAGTGACAAACCTTTTCTTCATGGAATTAGTGCCAGTAGTACCGCCAGTAGTTAGACCTTGCAATTATTTACAAGGTGAACTGATGGAGCATCCACAGACAAATGTATATAAAGGCATATTGCATCATGCCTACAGTGCTAGAGCTATCTTGCAAGTTGTATCTGCTACTGATCAGCTAAAGGCTATTGATACTCTTGAGCAACAGCCAAGACAAGCATATGAAAGTATTCAGGGTCAAACCCCCCCAGAAAAGCTGCATACTGTTTGGCAAGACCTACAGAAACATATCAATTATCTCCTGAGCTGTGAAGGCCAAGGTTTAGCTAGCCAAGGACTAAAACAAATTCTCGAGAAGAAAACTGGTGTCATCCGAATGCACATGATGGGCAAAAGAGTAAACTTTGCAGCCCGATCTGTAATCACACCTGATCCAAATGTGGACATAGATGAAATTGGTATACCAGATGCTTTTGCTACAAAACTAACTTATCCAGTCCCAGTCACAGAGTGGAATGTTGATGAACTACGAAAAATGGTTATTAATGGGCCCAACAAGCATCCAGGTGCTGAAAAACTTGAAATAGAAAATGGAAGAGTAATCAGAATTCCACCTGATTCAATACAAAAACGAAAAAGTCTTGCTAAAAGGCTGCTGACTCCTGATGAGTACAAAACTTCTGGTTTAAAGATTGTCCATCGACATTTAGTAAATGGTGATGTTCTAATTCTGAATCGACAGCCTTCTCTTCATAAACCCAGTATGATGGCACACAGGGCAAGGATTCTAAAAGGAGAAAAAACCCTGCGTTTACATTACGCCAATTGTAAATCCTATAATGCTGATTTTGATGGTGACGAAATGAATGCTCACTTTCCACAAAATGAAATTGCTAGGAGCGAAGCCTATAACATTATGTCAGTTCGAAAACAATTCTTAGTGCCAAAAGATGGCACACCATTAAGTGGATTGATTCAAGATCATGTAATTTCTGGAGTGAAAATGTCATTGAGAGGTTCATTTTTTACGAAGTCTGATTATCAACAACTAGTGTTTCAAGCTTTGTCAAATCATAAAGGAGAAATAAAGCTGCTTCCGCCCACAATACTTAAACCAATGATGTTATGGTCTGGAAAACAAATACTTTCAACAATAATCATGAATAGCATTCCTAAAGGAAAACCGTACTTATCATTGACTGGAAAAGCAAAGATCAGTACAAAAGCATGGCAAAAGGAACAACCAAGACAATGGTTAGCTGGAGGGACACCTTTTATTGACGCTAATACTATGTCAGAAGGTGAAGTTGTAATTCGAAAAGGAGAGTTGTTGTCTGGTGTTCTGGATAAGACCCATTATGGTGCCACTCCTTATGGCTTAGTACACTGCATGTACGAATTATATGGTGGTGACAGTTCGAGTGCTGTACTTAGTTCATTTTCAAAGGTATTCACATTTTACTTACAGTGGATTGGCTTCACTCTCGGTGTCAAAGACATCCTGGTTGTTCAAGACGCTGATAAACAACGTGACAACTATGTCCATTTAGCGAGACAAGCTGGAAGGCTTGCTGCTGCAAAGGCTACTGAGCTCCCTATGGATGTTGACGAAAATAAACTGAAGGATACTATAGGAGAAATGCTCATAAAAGATCCGAAATTCCGAACTAATTTGGACAGACAATATAAAAACGTGCTTGATTCACACACAAACAATATAAACCAATGCTGTTTGGGAGACGGTTTGATAGAGAAATTCCCTTACAATAATTTGCAATTAATGGTGCAATCTGGTGCAAAAGGTTCCACTGTTAACACTATGCAGATTTCATGTCTGCTTGGACAAATTGAGTTGGAAGGCAAGAGACCTCCATTGATGATATCTGGGAGATCTCTGCCAAGCTTTCCTCCTTACGATACTTCACCTAGAGCTGGTGGATTCATTGATGGACGTTTCATGACAGGAATTCAACCTCAGGAATTCTTTTTCCATTGTATGGCTGGTCGTGAAGGTCTTATCGACACAGCTGTCAAGACCAGTCGATCTGGTTACTTACAGAGATGTCTGATAAAGCATTTAGAAGGTTTATCTGTTGCTTACGATCACACCGTAAGAGATGCTGACAACAGTGTTATCCAATTTGCTTACGGAGAAGATGGACTCGACGTTCTAAAATGCCAGTTCCTAAAGAAGAGCCAGTTGGAGTTTCTTGATATTAACTCTAAGGCTGTTGTCCCCAAATCAGTGATCAAGAAACTAAAAGATGAAACTGACTCTAAACAAGTAACTAAAGCGCAAAAGTCTTTGAAAAAATGGAAAAAGAAATTTGGTGATCCAACTGAGAAAAGGCGAACGAGTTCGTTTACACAGTTTTCTGTGTTAGGAAAAAGAGAAATCATTGTTGACAATGATCCTACTGATCTGACAAGAGATCCCTTTTATTGGGAGTTAGAAAAGAAATGGAGAAATATGAGTGAAGAGGAAAGGCAAGAATATTCCATAAAGACATGTCCTGATCCAATTCCTTCCAAGATGTCACCAGAGTACAAGTTTGGAGTAATAAATGAGCAATTGGATAAAATTATACAGAGTTATTTGAAGATACGTCAGGAAACACTGTATTCAGAATACACAGAGAAAGAGAAATTTTTGGACATAATGAATGCTAAATATTTAGAATCAATGGCAGCTCCTGGTGAACCCGTTGGGCTACTAGCCGCTCAATCTATTGGTGAGCCGTCTACTCAGATGACACTGAACACCTTCCACTTTGCTGGTCGTGGTGACATGAATGTCACGCTCGGTATTCCACGTCTTCGAGAAATTCTGATGACAGCATCTGCGAAACTAAAAACACCTAATATGGATATTCCGTTCCTTAAGGACCTGTCTAATTTGACCAAGAAGTCAGAGAAACTAAGACGTAAACTAAATAGAGTTACTGTAAGTGATGTTTTAGAAAAAATTGAAGTGGAGTGTGAAATAGTGACTAATCCTGAAAGACAACTGAAAACGACAATGAATTTTTCATTTTTGCCGCACTCTCAATATAAGACACAATATGCGGTAAAGCCGGCGCAGATTATAAAACACATGCAGAACAAATTTTTCAACGAGATGTTTTCGACAATTCGAAAACACGCTAAGGCAACGTGTGGGGTGTTGTGGTCGGCGGAGAAAGAAAAAAGGCGCCGAGTGGCCAATGATGATGAGGACGAAGAGGAATCTCCTGATACTAATGAACAGGCAGCAAAAAATTTGGACAGCTCAGACGAGGAAGGCCCAAACGACGACGACGATAATACTGATGTAAGTTTAATTTTCATTTGTGCCATTTGTTTACGACTAACGCTAAACTTTAAATAAAACTGCTACTTTCATTTTCCAGGTAAAGCTACGCAAGAAAAGAGCCGAAGAGCAAGAATATGAAGATCCTGAGTCGGAGGAAGAAGAGAAATCTGATGATGAAGCAGAACTAATGGATGAACAGAAAGACACCGATGACGTTGTAGAAGTACCCAAAGAAGAAGTTGCGCTGGAGGAGAGTCGAATCATGTCCAGTGTTGTTGATAGCATTGAAAGTGCCACAAATTACAATTTTGATACCAAGAAACACAGGTGGTGCGAGTTAACAGTGCGTTTCCCGATAGCTTTCCTAAGAGTAGATCTTTCTCAAGCTTTACGAGATGCTGCTGCGAAATCTGTCATACATGAAGTCAAGAACATAAAACGAGCTATAACAAACAAAGAGAAAGATGTTCTTTATCTCAAAACTGAGGGTATCAACATAGTGCAAATGTTCAAATACAACGATTTGCTAGACCTGAACAAAATATACAGTAACGACATTCATGCCATAGCCAATACTTATGGAATTGAAGCGGCAAATAAAGTTATCATTACAGAAATACAGAATGTGTTCAATGTTTATGGCATCACTGTCGATCCCAGGCATTTGACTTTGGTAGCTGATTACATGACGTATAATGGTATATTTGAGCCTATGAGTAGAAAAGGGATGGAAGCATCGACATCACCGCTTCAGCAGATGTCTTTCGAATCATCGTTGATCTTCTTAAAGGACGCTATATTGAATTCGAAAATGGATAATATTAAATCAGCTTCTAGTTGTCTAATGTTGGGACAACCATGCAGAAGCGGTACAGGAGCTTTTACCTTGCAAGATATAACAGTGAAATTATTAGATAAAAGTATCAAGAAAGGCAAGAAAACTTATTTCTAGTTATAAGTAATATTATTACTGTTATGATTATGAAGAATCAATTTTTGTTATTGTATTTGAAAATAAAACTACAGAAATGTAAGAAAAGTATTTGTATTTCTCCATCACTAGAAAAACAATTTATGATTCTGGCAGCGTTCCTGTAGATGTGTTTAACACATACATTTCAAAGGATATTTTGTACTCCGATTTGCAAGCGTCGATTTTAAAGCGTTATCTATATAGTATATAGCATTCTGCATCTGATGACGTCACAATATACAACTATACCACATAAATATGTAATCTTAACTATAAGCTTAACTAATGCAACAACATTCGCTTCTAGTGAACAATAGATGGTTAAATAAAAAACAAAAATCACAACACAATATTCCGTTTGGCACTAATTTTAGAACATAGACTAATGAAACTTCTTTATTTGAATAGAATACCTGCAACCAACTTATCTGTATTATGGAATTAAAAGGAATTTAGCCATCGGCACACCTGTCGAAATTTTAGCCCGCGCAGTTTCGGCGTTGTCAACTGTTCAGTTCGTAGTGTTGGTCTATAGTAATCTCTGATTGGGAGAACTTGAAAAGCGTCGAATTTACGCGACTGAATTTCTGTTGGGCAGGAGCTAAAGTAACGCTACGGAGTAACAAACAATAGTAAGAAATATGTACCGTTGAAACTATAATTTTGGGCATGTTAAGCGAAGCGAATTGCAAGTTTTTTGTTTTTTTTTAATGCGATAAGGATGTTATTAAGTTTTAACTTTTATGGGTCTCTTAGTCTATGACAAGAGCTAAATAAAATAGCGAAATTCGAATTGAATTATTAAAAATCGATTATATATATTCGAGCATCTGCAAAGAAATTAAGTTAAAAAAAGTATTAATATTTTTATTTAATGGCACTATTTTAAAAATGACAAAATGTTTTGCGAGATATTGTTAAATCCACTGGCTACGACGGTAACATTTCGGTTCAAAATCTTCGGATCCAAATCTTCACCACTCATACGTCCCTATTACTTTACAAGCTATACAAATTATAATAACAATACTTGTATGGTTTTTATCTAAAATAATAAATAAATAATACTTCTAACGAGCTAAAAAGACCCGACACAGAATTCGTTTCGTGTTTTGTACACAAGATATTATCACAGCCTGTAAGTTGCGTCACATACTTTGAAATTGAGAACAAAATGATAATTGCATGCAAAACGATAGAAAGCTAGCAATTATTGTTCGAGAGCTATAATTGAATTACGTTATGCTGAAAAATAACAACTAAAATTAACGTCAATTTGATTTAAAATACGTAATTTGCAAAATCATTAACGACAATCTCTCAAAAAAATTAAAATTTATGTCGGGTCCGAACGCTTTGCAAATACAACGGACGGTATTACTTCAAAATTACGATTCTTGTTTTAAAATGGCAAAGGATTATATCCGTTGTGCCTTTTTTTACAAACTAGCTACATTTTTAATCAGCCATTATTATAATTATTTTTAGTTGTATTTACGCCACGTTCAATAGTTATGAGCTCGTTATTGCGCTGTTTCCGCTTCGTTTAAATTCCTGGGAGTAATCCTCTCTTTTCTCGCGGCCTTCTTGGCTGCTGCTTTCTTAGCATTCGCCTCATCAAGGGCTGGGTTATCCCAATCCTGTCTTCTTCCGGACCCGAAGATGTTATAGAAAGTAGCGCAGAAGATGTAGACACCTCCTGCTACGTAGAATACTATCCTCCATTGGGCTTGTGTTGGCTGAAATATGAAAAAAAAAAATTAAGTCAATGATCTTAAGAAGGTTTTGGAAAAAAAAGGTTTAGGTTACGATTTAGATCTTTTGATTTGCTTAAAAGAATTAATGAATCAGATTTATGCTTAAAAGATTTCCTATTTTCTGTTGGCGTCTCAGAAGGTACCCGAAAACCTCATAACCTTTAAAGATTAGATTACCTTGCCCTCAATGATATATCCGGCGACAATTGGAGCGAGCAGACCAGTTAAGTTTGCCAGACAATTGGTAAACGCCATTAAGATACCAGCGAACCGTGGTGACAGGTCCAAGTGATTAACCTATGAAAAGGAAAACGAATGGGTTAAAGTGATGTTCATGGGCGTAGGAGGTGGTTAGACCATTGTCTGGAGACTGAGAGTGCTTGGGATACAATCCGTACTGTAGCAGTCATGTACGACGTTTTCTAGTCTGAGCATTTTCCTATGGTCGTTGAATGTAACATGGACATGTTGAAACCGGTATCTAAAGTATCACATGGATCGACTGTAGAAAACAGGGTGCTGTGGGGTGAACGTTTAAGTGAACAAATAGATGCTTATCATGATATATGCAACAGCCGCTTAAACACGATCGATTACTATGCTGACGACATGGTGATTAACTATGCTGACGACATGGTGCTGCTGAGTCCGTCTATTTGAGCACTTAGGGAGCTAGTGTGAAGTGTACTGTAAAGCACATGGTTTACCAGGTTTTTAAGGCAGGCAAAATTAAGCCTTACTTCATACCTCCAGTTTTCGTGGCGGGGTTGTACTAAAAGTTGCAGGTCACAACTACTGATGATTTAAGTGACGACCAAGATATAGAAAGGGAGCGTAGGGCGTTGTCAGTGCGATGCAATATGATATTAATATATGTTATGTTATGAATATGTTGGGCCAGCAGCAGGCTCGCGAGATGCTCTATCGATGTTAAAATTACTTTATTCTAAGCTTACAGCCAATTATTTAACTCGAGCGGCCTGCGGGTTAAGTATATGAAACGAGCTTACAACGCCCTACGCGTTCGATATAATAATGCTTTCAGGATGCTGCATGTTGCATGTTCGCCGAAGCGCAAATAGATGGCTTCCAAGCGATAATGCAGAAGAAAATAATATCGCTTATGACACGTGTCAGAAGTGGCCACAACAGCTTCCTAAAAATGGTTGCAGGCAGATTTAATTGTCCAATTCTAAAATACTGGGTTGAGCAAATCAAATCTGTTTTTATAATATAATAAAATAAATATTATGTTATGTTATGTCGTTGTGTTCTGTATACTAACCTATTCTAAGTGAAAATTGTTACTACAAATTATATGGGTAATTTCTGCCTGAAATAAAATAATTCTATTCTATTGTATTCTATTAATGAAGTTTGTTCGTGAACTAGAATTGAAAGCATAATATATTAATACAAACTAAACTAGAATTGAGATATCAGTTTACTAAAAAAATGTAAAAAATAGAATGGAATGGAATGGTGTTATTTGTATATACCTTAAAACCAGAATAGATACCGCCGTTAAGACCGACACCAATGGCAAGGATTGCGACTGTAGCCGCTGGGTTGCAGCCCGTGTTGGCTGCTACGAAGAGGCCAATTGCAGGACCGTATTCACCTATACAAATAAACAATTTTTGGTTAAATATACTATTAGATATATATTTCTGACTGTCACAAATCCTAATATAGTTAATCAACATTTTTATTAAAAAAACCTAATTTAGTGTCTCAACTCATGGCAAAAGCCTCTCCTATGCATTGCGGTCTAGCACTCCGAACACCCATATGCCTGAACAACTTACCAATACTGTTGATGATCTTACGGACTTGTGTGTGATTAAAGTGGCCACTGGACAACATCCAGTCGGCAACCACTGATATAAACATTGAGAACAGCCACATGCACAGGTATGGCAGAGCTGAGAAGAAGCCATTCTGTAGAAAAGGAATCTCGAATTACGGCTCGTCGTCTTCATTCTCGTCTTATGGATTATTTTGTAAAGTGATTTGGTGATAATTAAAATAGCAAAGGCGTACAACCAAAATTTACACCACATTTACCTTACATAACCTATTCAGCGTGTAATGAAACCCGGAAGTTAAAGCTTGTCTGTTACTGTATATGAATTTGTTCAGTAATTGTAGGAACTGAGAAGATAATGGTTGTGACTCTGATAAAATAATAATATTTGGATATATTGTATCGTAGTGGTTTTTAACAGTAGTGAATAACCATGGTTTATTTTATCCAATGTCAAGCACCACCGCCTACACGTCTAAAATTATCCAAGCTGTTCCAGTAATTCATCTAAATAGCAGGCCAATTATTACCTATGCCAAACACGTGTTCGGCCTAATCCTGACCTATCACCATGGAAGGGCACGTGTGTTTTATAAATAGACTCAAGTGCCAAGTAGCCTTCTTTACAGTGTCTAATTTTGATCATTTGTAGCGAGTATCGAATATCGACTGTCAGTATTTGTGAACGGGTCAGGGCCGGTCAATAACAGTCTGAATGAATTAATTGCTAAACGAGACAGCACTTATTAAGGTTGCCGGTTTTAAATTATATCCTAGGGAGTTGAAGTGGCAATCTTCCGGTGATTTTGCTAAGTGTCTCATAGTTACTGGAGTTGATTTAGTAATGCGGACTTGTTATTTTTTATTGTGGGTTTGTTTAGAATCATACCAACCACAGAACAATAAATAGGTACGGTAAAAGTGGTTAGTTAACGTCTCACGCGTGCCAACAGTGGGTCTCGTTAGACCTACTTGAGCTCAGTCCGCCATTTTGGCTTTGTACAATACAATACAATACAATACAAAAATTCTTTGTTGTACACCAAAAAAGGAAACAAATACAAACGTTTGTACGTTATGGTTGTGTCAATTCTTTCGCGTAAATTCTCTAAAATCGTAGAAAAATGCCTTATTGTGCAAAAAATGTTATTCGTAGTGTTACTTCATATCATCGGCAAGTCTTATTTTGATCAATTTTCTGTTTATCGAAATCATTATTTTGTTATAAGAAACGAAAGTAAAGCTTATACCTCTGCAATATGGTCGCTTCTTTTTTGGAGAACTAAATCAATTACTCCAATTCGTCGTCGTTTAGCAATTAACCGCTAGATGGCAGCACATTGATTGAAATTTAATTATGATATCAAAACGTCGTAACTTGCTATAACTAATAGGTACTGATGGCATTGAACTTATCGAGTTCTTAGGATTTCGCGATATTGAACTTTCAACGGTATGCAAACAGGGTAAAGTTTAAATTATATTAACAATCCACAATTTGTTACTTCTTTTTAAATCTGAAGCTACGACCAATTATTATCATGATTTCGTAGTATTTGAAATTAAGAATGTATGAGTTTTGACGACGACATCGGTTCTGATATTAATCAAGGCTTAAGGCAATTCCATTGTTTTTTTTCTTCCGTGATACCAACATAAAAATCCCTCAGTGTTACATAAAATTTAAATTGTAGTGTACCCACTTATATACATACATACAAAAAGTTAAGATACTTACGTCTTTAATGGAGAAATGCAAGACTTGTCTCATGAAAGTAGGGAGTTCAGTCATTAAGGTCTCGTAACCGTAGTTCTGTCCTACATGCGCTAACATGATCGCCCAGAATGGCATCGACCGAAGGATTTTGGACCAAGGAATCGGTGGCGACTGTGAAAAAAAAAATGGTTATACCCTTTATTATTAAAAAAACTGGGGTAGAATTTTGAATAAGCAAGCATTTCGATACATGTTAAAATAATTTGATATAATAATGTCTCCGACTGCCAAAGTTCAATTTCAAATAATCACAATTTCAAAGTGAAACTATTTACACTTGATCCAGCAGTGCCCCATAGAGCGCTCAAGATGTATTTCTTCTCATTCTCCTTGATACTCGGACAGTGCTCTGGGTCCTCTGACACAAAGCACAAGAAAGCCAGGCACCAAACGGTTCCAACCAGCCCGAAAACGTAGAAGATGGACGGCCAGCCTCCCGCGAATCCGTAAGCAGAGAGGAGACCAGAGAGAGGCATGGAAATTACTGTACCAAATTGAGCTCCTGAAAAAAATATTTTGATATTAATACTTCTATCGTATACTTGCAAATCTTATATAACATATAGACTATAGAGGTTGTGTTTCTCCAAGTTGTGAAGGTTATGTTTCCCGAGACCTGAAAACTCCGTTCTTTGGAAAGTTTAATCTTCGGGACCAGAACAAGATTGGATCTTCTAATAACAGCTATATCATTGGGACTAGAACATGATACTGGATTTCGCCATCTGATCACTTGTTATCGCAAGTACCTACATTTTCAGGTTCATCAGTGAAGGGAAACGAGATACCGTTTATTAAATTATACCATCGATTATAGTGACGACTTATTAAAACTGTAACTCGTATATTGTATACCTGCATATACAGCTGCACCCATTCTACTTCTTTCATTGGGAGGGATCCATTTAGCCAACATAGCGTGTGAGCAGGGTACAATAGGACCCTAGAAAATTAAAAAAATCACAATTCAAATCAATGAACACAAAATAGTTGCAAGTTTTCATAAAACAGATCTATACATTTTGACATGTGTGCCAACAAATGCTATTATTACATATTATAAACCGATTACAGTAAAAAGAAAAAAATATTAATAGATATTGTTAAGACAGGAACTTACCTCTCCTAAGCCTTGGATGAATCGAACTACAATTAGCCACTGGTAACCAGCTTTAGCTGCAATCGGTACGAGCAAACCGAAAACTGAGTTTACCAACATTCCCACACCTAGGAACCATCGGGCTCCAAACCTGAGGAAAGATGATCATAATTCGTTTTTGTCGGTTATGTCACCATAATCTCACCCGACTGGAAGAATGGAAAATGCTTAACATAGTCTAGGGTGTTATTACACTCAGAACACAAAAAAAATATTGTTCTAAAATTTATACAAATATTTATCGACGGCTTACTTGGATCCAAAGTCGTAGAATAATGTTATTTTATTCTACGACTTTCATGAATACGATGAGATCGTAAAGTGTAATTGCACCTTTTTGTTACACTTACACTTGTTTTGTTGTTCCACAAGACAAAACAATAATCACCAACTTGCCTTAGGCAGGTTTTAATAATATAACTGAGGTAGGTACACACAAAAAATATAAATAAAATTATTGTTATTTGAAGCGCACGAAAGAAGTTTCCTAAGTACCGAAACATTTTACAGAAAGATAAATTGTTCTTATGAACATACAGTTCACCTCCTTTTTTTCAGCGAGTTGATTTTAAATACTTACTTTTTAGAAAGGATTCCAAATGGTATTTGCGTTATAACATATCCGTAGAAGAAAGATGAAAGGATGTATCCTTGAAGTGTGGAAGTCCAGACGAACGAGCCGTCTTGACCTATATCCTCCTGAAATAGAAAACAAAATTATGACAATCTATACTCTAAATTTCAATGCAGAAAGTGTAATTCTCTTACAAACTTCAATTTAAAGGATCTCGGCTAAAATAGGCGTAATCTAAGTACCAAGGGACAAATCAGTTTCAAAATCCCGTGTTATTATTATGAAAATATTATTTATACTTATGTATCAATCAATCAATCAAATCATTTTATTCGTCATCATGGGTACAATAAAGATGATAACATTTATTTTATGGTCGTCATGACGTACCGTCAAGGCATACGAATTACACTATTATTATTAATTTTACTTGTCCAATACTTCCAAATAATAATAATAATAATAAAATAACACTAATAATTATCATTAAATAGTCATAAACCACTGATTATAGGCTTCCACCTTCACAGGACCAAGTCTTAAAATCAATGAACTATACTCCAGTATACACATACATATATTCAAATTTAAAACTACTGGGTATTTCCCTTGCATTTTAAGTAAGAAGTTACTAGTTTTTCAAAGAAGTAGAGTTAAACGAGCAGATGCGTTTGGAAGTCTGGTACAAATTGATAGTAAAAATCCTTTTGACCTTCCTTTCCTTATCTGAATCCTTTGAAACATTCAATTTCAACCAACCACATGGCTATAATATCACATGAAATCCAGTAAGAAAGTGAAACAACTAATCATTAATCACATAAATTAATGCAATGTAAATGGACTTATAGACAATTTAAATTCCGATTAATAGTAACTAGTAACTGTACAGTAAACTTACATTAGACGTATTACTAACAGGACCGCACTCGGTATCAACCGCTTCGGTGACGATAGGCAGAGCAGTGTGGTTCACCATGGCGACGATGGCAACTGACATATTGGTTCTCATGATGTACGCGTTCGCCATGCCCAGGAACAGCATGAACGTCACCCAATGCCGCATGCCCAGGCCTGCTGCAAGGGGACAAAGAAAGGTTACATAAGTCATAATAAAGTAGTTTATATAAATGTTTGTGTTAGGGCGCGATCCCATTACGTCTTAAAGTTTTATTTATCGTTGGACGACTATCGCGTCTAGCCTGTTCCCATATCACGAGTATCTGTCGTGACTGTATCGTGGACATTTATTTTACCGTTGAACAACAGTCATGTCTACCTGTTCCTACTAGATTTGATCGTGACGACAATTCGTCGGTTCACGGCAGCCGCCTTGTCGTTTAAACGACAGAATCGTTTGAAGCTGCGATTATATGTCGTGACGTTTTATTTATCGTCTGACGACTGTCGTTTTAGCACTGATTACATATTTTAAATTTAACTAGGCTTCTTTTTCATTGAATACAATACACAGATCTTATCTTCAACTCCCATATACATACAATTATTGCCGAAAGTTAAAAGCGACTGCGTCGATAGATGTAACGACTTCACTATCGACTATATTGTATATTCCTCGACTGCGGGCGTATTTTATGACTACAAAATTTTCAATAAAACAAAGTAGGTTTCATGTAATGAAAAGTAAAGCTAATACTTTAGATTAGAATCCTCACCATATTGCAGAATTTATAAAGGCATGCCTTTTACAATATAAAGTGACAATGAGGTCGACGACGTGGAGTGTGCACACTATAATTGTAAGTCAATGGTGCACACCTATAATTACTATTTACTCTCGCCTTGAAAAGGCCTAAGTTATAGCCTTAAGAGAACAATCTGTCGGGAATTCCACTCCAATGTACGTATACCGTATAAATGTGGAAGCGAACGATTTTTGCTAATCTTGGTATATCCATTACATATATCTTATAGAATACCTACTGATAATCAGGCAACTTTATTGGACGACAATTGCCTTCTACAATCGATTGTTTGTTTATACTAACAATTCGTGCGCCTGATGGTAAGCTGCACGCTTGTCCATAATAGTTGCAGTGCCACTCGGAACTTTAAGTCTTCAAGATCTGAGAGACACTGCCACTGCGCCTGTCACCCTGAGACATAAGTTGACAAGTCCCATGTGCCTGTAATTTCACCAGCACCCTTACTTGTCCTTCAAAACGGGAACGCAGTAATGCTTGGCGACAGAAATAGGAAAGGTGGCAGTACTTTCCTGGACGAACTCTTTCA
This sequence comes from Hyposmocoma kahamanoa, assembly GCF_003589595.1. Lineage (NCBI taxonomy): Eukaryota > Metazoa > Arthropoda > Insecta > Lepidoptera > Cosmopterigidae > Hyposmocoma > Hyposmocoma kahamanoa. The sequence continues at coordinate 4,235,027 of NW_020654466.1, forward strand.
CATCTCCTGCTACTAGAATATCAACAATAAAACCATTACCTCAACTATTACAGAATCCTAGGAACATTCCGTTTTTTTAGTCATAATTCGCCTTACTGTCGAATAGGTATAAGCAGTTGTCCACGATCTTGAACTCGCGAAATTCATTCGTGATCGTGTTATTAATAACTTTTATTGCTTACTAATTTGCCTAATTTGTACCTTTCAAACCTTCAACGATGATTAGATATTGGTATATTGCCAAAACGGTCATATAGCACGTTTAACGTTTGCTTCCGTATATATATGTAGATTGTATGTCTAGATTGTATTTATCAGAGTTTAGCTAATTCCGTTTTCAATCAATTACTGTTTACATTTCACAAAATTGGTGTTTCTTGAAATTCTATTCCTGTTCCGTTTACCTAAGAGACTCCATATAAAATGTTGACATTGCGCGAATGTATTCCATTAACAACTGGCTATAAAGTGGATTTGACTGTGGGGACTGCTTTGATACGTTTGGTATTAATTTTATGTATTTTTTTGTATGTATTTTATGTATGTGAAATGAAAACCCGACAAGACCGCCTAAGCCCATGATAGGATTCCGTTGCCGTCACGCAATGCGGCCACAATCACGTTTTGTTTCGACTTTATTTTGTAAGCTATAAAAGTTACTGGAGCGTTTTAAGTGTCATGAAGTGGGACCTGCACAAGGTCCCACTTCATTTTTTGTGGCATATTATTACATGAGATGTGGTGTAAAGTAACTTATTTTTCTATGTTTTTTCAATATACTAAATATTTTGTACTTTTTATTAATTCGACCAAGGTCGTCGACATAGCTTGTAGAATAAGCAAGCTGAAGTGGCAGTAGGCTGGCCATATCTATCGAAGAACCGATAACCGATGGTGAAAGCGAGTTCTTGAGTGGAGACCAAGGTTCGGCAAACGTAGTGTATGTAGGACGCCCTCTGGTCAGATGGAGTGACGATCTGCGAAATACTTCTGGCAGCAGATGGATGCGACAAGCAGAGGACCTATATCCAGCAGAGGACTGCGATAAGCTGATGATGTTTTGTTAACTGATTAATGTTTTATTAGTAGCAGTAGATGAGTTGATGAGTAGATTCCTTATGAAAGAGTTCGTCCAGGGAAGTACTGCCACCTTACGTATTTCTGCCGCCAAGGAATAATGTCAGCTTTACTGCGTTCCGGTTTTCAAGGGTAAGGGTGCTGGTGAAATTGCAGGCACATGGGACTTGTTAACTTATGACTCAGGTTGACGGGTGCAGTGGCAGTGCCCCTCAAATCTTAGCGATTTAAAGCTCTGAGTGGCACTGCAACTGTTATGGACAGGCGTGTAGCTTACCATCAGGCGCACGACTTGTTCGTCCCGTCACTTAATATTATAAAAAAAACTTCCGAACGAAATAATAACTTACCAAAATTACATATTTTCTATAAAAACGTTTCTACACACCCGCACACACGTTTTTACACAATTTTTTGTGTGTGTTACGCGTTTATTCCGACACTTGTGAACAGATTTCGATGATTCTTTTTATTGTTGGAAAGGGGATTTAAATAGTTTAAATCCATCTTACGGTTAGATGTTTGGCACTTTGTGATCTCTGTGGCTTGAATGTCACTATTTACCACGTGTTGCGATATGCTGTCATTTGCCGCTGGCCAGTCAACCCCTGGCCATGAACCGTGTAGCCCTTAGACTATGGAAACTAAAGGACGTGTTATGTTGACATATATAAATCAGACGTTATATGTATATGATGCATTTCGACGTCGAAAACATAAACATGTTATTGTCTTTGTTTAACCATTGCGTGCCGTCTTAAGCCAAAAGAGATAGCATTACATTGGTCTGTGTCAAACACGGGAATCGAAAATACGTAACGTCATCTTAAATGCCAACCGTGTCCATTT